>NC_064640.1:856980757-857283674 GCF_023864345.2 Schistocerca serialis cubense | reverse complement strand
GTTGGCCACTGATGCGGTGTATACGTATATGGATCGTTTTAACCCCTTCAGCATCACCTACGACCTGAAGATGGCGCACTGAAGCGCCGAAATTGGTAGCTACACAATAAAAAAGATCATGAGAACGTCTGTAGGCGTTTCATTTTCTTACGAAAAATATTGTGTATCCAAAAGTACTTCAGTACATAGATTAAAAAACCAAACACTTTTGTACCGTGGAAATGCAACGCATGCCGGGTACAGCTAGTAAAATGTAAAAAAAACAGCTCTGGTGGATTATTCTTACAATAATATCCATCTATTGTGGAAGTGTAATTAGAGAAATTCATGTTTATTCAGGGGCGTGCTGACAGATGATCATCCCGTGCACGCATACACCGGCTGGAACACGAGAGGTGCGGCGTTGATGGTACAGGTGCACTGATAGCGCCCTTCATACGCCGTAAGGTCGCTTGTGGAATGTAAATTCAGATAAACAACACCAAGTTCGATTCCTCGCTCCTTCCTTGTCCAACTGATGTGAAGTTCCGTCCCTAATGACTTCGACGTCGACGAGGCAGCTTCTAACGACTGAAGGCCAGTGACGTCCTGGATCGTATCTGACAAGAGGAAGTAGTAATGTCCTGATGACTTAAGTAAGGGACTCATATGTGGAGTAATGTGGACTTGTGTACAAGACTTGGGACTACATTCCGATTCAGCTTTGTTCAGTTGTAATTACTCCACTTACAAATGAAGAAATTTTACGAGGATCAGGTGAAAACAGATCTCTGCTACCAACAATAGGAAGAGATCTGTTACTTGACCATCTCTAACGACACAATAATTTTCTAGAATAAATGATATTTAATTGAAACCCTCAGCTGCCGACAGGTGTTGTTGATATACCTCGATGGAGACAGCTGAAAATGTGTGCCCCGACTGGGACTCGAACCCGTGATCTCCTGTTTACACGGCAGACGCTCTATCCATTTTTTAATCTCATTTTGTTCTATATTGTTCGTTGATTTTGTTAGTGGCGGACTTCCGATGACACCCGTTGAGGTTGTTCTTTGATCCGTTCACTCAGTTTTTTTTATTACAGAGGGTAGCTGAACCCTCTGACTGAACACGCTGAGTTACCGTGCCGGCATCCATCTGAGCCGCCAAAGACGTAGTTGAAGAGCGCGACTGCAGGGACGTATCCCTTGCACGCCTCCCGTGAGACTCACATTCCCAACTGTCCACAATCTACATACGTAATGTACCTAATAGATATTTGCCCATCCACTTCATATATACAATAATTTTCTGGTTAATATAATGCAAAGAATGATTCAAGGCAAGAGAGGCGGACGAAGACCTAGACTTCAATACTCCAGACGCATCAGATACCGAACTGTTATAATTTAAGTGCAGCCACTCACAGAGGTCCAGATCGTATGGCACCTAAACTTCGTAGATATTCTAATTCGTCAATGTGGAACTAATTCACTCTGGAAAAAGTCCCATTTTTGGCCGCTAGGTGCAAATGTGGCGCTGCGAATGCGAGAAAGACGTATAGGAATGCTTCCATACGTAATGGATTGGGGACGGGGAGTGGGAGAAAAGATCAAACACGTGAGAAAGGCATGATTTTGATTTTATTATTAACGGATAATTACACATTTTGTTCCATATGACCACCGGAGACGTCAACAAAATACTGTACAGCGCCAGATTTGCACTTGGTGGTCAAAATTGAGACTAATTGTTTTCTAGCGTAAATCGGTTCCGCTTTAACGCCTTAGCATATCTACTACGTTTCGATGTTATACGATAATTACAGCCTACACTGTATCTCCGTGAATAGCTGCACTTCAACTATAACTACCCATTACGATGTAGGAACAGATGAGAAAATGAAGAAACTATAAGGGAACAGAGACGAATGGAGAACACTAACTACTACTATCCCGTCTCCGAATAGAGAATTAAGAAAAACTATAAAATGAGTTAGCCGCGCGGGGTAGCCGCGTGGTCTGAGGCTGAAAAATGGTTCAAATGGGTCTGAGCACTATGGGACTTAACATCTGAGGTCATTAGTCCCCTAGACTTGGAACTACTTAAACCTAACTAACCTAAGGACATCACACACATCCATGCCCGAGGCAGGATTCGAACCTGCGACCGTAGCGGTCGCGCGGTTCCAGACTGAAGCGCCCAGAACCGCTCGGCCACCTAGGGCCGGGCGTGGTCTGAGGCGTCTTCTCACTGTCCGCGCGGCTCCCCCCGCCGGAGGTTCGAGTCTTCCCTCGGGCATGTGTGTGTGTGTCGTCCTTAGCGTAAGTTAATTTAAGTTAGATTAAATAGTGTGTAAGCTTAGGGACCGATGACCTCAGCAGTTTTGTCCCATAGACCTTACCACTAATTTCCAAAATTTCCAAAATGAGTTATCATTTCTTATGTAAAGTAAATACAATTATATACTATGAAGTTAGAGAGAAATATTGCTATTTTCGTCCTTTATTGATAGAATGAACTGTTGTAATCTATTTTGTAGCATCATATTACTAAATTTTTATTTTCGTAATTATTTTATTGAAATACAAATATTGCAGTCGAAAGAGCATTTAAATACCAAGGTTGGTCAAATGCAGTTTGTAAGAGCACAAATTAGCAAAAGTCGAAGCGAATCACGCAGCATTCACTAGTTAAAACATTATTTATTATAAAATAAAAGTATGTTTATATTAAGAGCCTGTAAATTTAATAAATCATTCGATTCTATCGGCCTTTCTTTGCGCCAACATTACGGAGTAGCACACAGTTGTAATGTAAATGTCGTAACGTGTGTTTGGAAGAAGCTGCTGGAGGGACGCAGATTCAGAATGTCGAAAATGTAGGACAGAGAGCATTGTCGAACTAGTAACGGAAATTGTATTGCGAAAACTGTCAATAAAACAAAAGCCTGAAGAAAAGAAAACCTGAGATGAAATCTTGTAATTATTTACATTAATTCATCCAAAATCGTGTACCTGAATGTAACTTAGACTCCTGGACATGACGTTACTGTACGATGATGATGCGGAGGTCCCATACTGCGAGGAATGTAGGGAACGATGCGGGAGAACCGCACCGCTGTACTAGCCGAGGTCTTAGCGGAGGTGGTTTGCCACTGCCTTCCTCCGACCGTAATGGGGATGATGATGATGAAGACGACACTACAACACCCAGTCATCTCGAGGCAGAAAGAAATACCTGAGCCCGCCGGGAATCGAACCCGGGACCCCATGTGCGGGAAACGAGAACGCTACCGTAAGACCAAGAGCTAGGGACGCTGTACGCCAAACAGCAACAAAAATCACAATTCGACTTCAGCGAGATGGTGTCCTAGAAATGTTGCGACAAACTTCAAGAGGCTGTAGTGGGTCTCTTTAGGAACAAATGGAGGATAGGAACCCGTGTCCGGCAACCCCATCCAACGACGCTACAGAACGTCAAAGTCATAGGCACCGGCGCTTGCCACTAGCCAACCCCTTTGGCAGCAGTCGTGACTTTGTACGCTCACAGGCCGTAGGTGGAACGTCCTGCAGTGGCGTTTGTTATTCAGAGATTGCGACTAATTGCCACGATCAGCAGTGGAGAAAATGGAGCAAAGTACCCCGTAGAAAGGCCTTTCTCCTTAGAATGCTATCCTCTGTTGTATAGGTGGATGACGATTTCAGACACAGGTTTCCATCTGCAGTTTATTTTCCTCTTGTTTACCGCAAACGTTGGAGATCTTAGAGGCTTCCAGGAAAAACATAAACTGGGGATGGAAACCAGTTGTGTTCAAATGTGTGTGAAATCTTATAGGACTTAACTGCTATGGTCAACAGTCCCTAAGCTTACACACTACTTAACCTAAATTATCCTAAGGACAATCACACACACCCATGCCCGAGGGAGGACTCGAACCTCCGCCGGGACCAGCCGCACAGTCCATGGCTGCAGCGCCTTAGACCGCTCGGCTAATCCTGCGCGGCTATGGAAACCTGTGTCTGAAACTGTCACCCACTGAGGGAACAGAGCATAACTTTCATAGGAGACAAGGCCTCTCTACGCAGTAGCTAACTCTATCTTTTCCACTGGCGATTGTTGCAATGCGTAGCGATCACTGAATAACAAACAACATTGCGAGACTTTCCGCCTACGGTCCTTCAGCACACAAAGACACGTTTGCTACTACATGGATGGTGTACTGGCTGACGCCGGCACGTATGACTTGGACACTATGTAGTGTCGTTGAATGGCGTTTCCAGATTCAGTTTCTAGTCTTCTATTTGTTCCTCACGACGCCCTCTGCATCCTCTCGAAGTTTTTCGCAACATTTGTGAGACACCCTGTATGTAAGTTATTATTTATTGTCACAACTATTCTCAGTTAATCTTCAGTAAAATGCGTAAAAACTTATTTTTGTGTGAATAAACGAGAATTTAGCTACACTTATGTTTAGTAATGCCGTTCATCAGCGGGTGATCACTCTCTCGCCACGTTGTTGGTCCTGAGTGTCTGTGTTAAATAAACCAGCCTTTAAGGTTACGGAGAAGCTACGTACAATTTACACATGTCTTCAGACAACGGACCATGGCAGCGAGAATGCAGCTATAGACAACACTTCTCTGCAACTCTCTTTTACATGGCAGTTGTTGTTGCTGTTGTTGTGGTCTTCAGTCTAGAGACTGGTTTGATGCAGCTCTCTATGCTACTCTATCCTGTGCAAGCTTCATCATCTCCCAGTACCTACTGCAACCTACATCCTTCTGAAACTGCTTAGTGTATTCATCTCTTGGTCTCCCTCCACGATTTTTACCCTCCACGCTGCCCTCAAGTACTAAACTGGTCTAAGGCGCTGCAGTCATGGACTGTGCGGCTGATCCCGGCGGAGGTTCGAGTCCTCCCTCGGGCATGGGTGTATGTGTTTGTCCCTAAGATAATTTAGGTTAAGTAGTATGTAAGCTTACGGACTGATGACCTTAGCAGTTAAGTCCCATAAGATTTCACACACATCTAAATATTTTTGAACTAAACTGGTGATCCCTTGATACCTCAGAACATGTCCTACCAACCGATCCATTCTTCTAGTCAAGTTGTTCAAATGGTTCAAAAGGCTCTGAGCACTAGGGGATTTTACATCTGAGGTCATTAATCCCTTAGACTTAGAACTACTTAAACCTAACTAACCTAAGGACATCACTCACATCCATGCTCGAGGCAGGATTCGAACCTGCGACCGTAGCAGCAGCGCAGTTCCGGACTGAAGCGCCTAGAACCGCTCGGCCACAAATTCCTCTTCTCTCCAATTCAATTCAATACCTCATTAGTTATATGCTCTACCCATCTAATCTGCAGCATTCTTCTGTAGCACCACATTTCGAAAGCTTCTATTCTCTTCTTGTCCAAACTGTTTATTGTCTATCTTTCACTTCCATATATGGCTACACTCCATACAAATATTTTCAGAAACGACTTCCTGACACTTAAATCTATACTAGATGTTAACAAATTTCTCTTCTTCAGAAACGCTTTCCTTGCCATTGACATTCTACATTTTATATCCTCTCTACTTCGACAATCATCAGTTATTTTCCTCCCTAAATAGCAAAACTCCTTTACTACTTCAAGTGTCTCATTACGTAATCTAATTCCCTCAGCATCACCCGACTTAATTCGACTACATTCCACTATCCTCGTTTTCCTTTTGATGATGTTCATCTTATATCCTCCTTTCAAGACACTGCCCATTCCGTTCAACTGCTCTTCCAGGTCCTTTGCTGTCACTGACAGAATTACAATGTCATCGGCGAACCTACTCCGAATTTTTCTTTTGTTTCCTTTACTGCTTGCTCAATGTGCAGATTGAATAACATCGGGGAGAGGCTACAACCCTGTGTCACTCCCTTCCCAACCACTGCTTCCCTTTCATGCCCCTCGACTCTTATAACTGCCATCTGGTTTGTGTACAAATTGTAAATAGCCTTTCGCTCCCTGTATTTTACCCCTGCCACCTTCAGAATTTGAAAGAGAGTATTCCAAACAACATTGTCAAAAGCTTTCTCTAAGTCTACAAATGCTAGAAACGTAGGTTTGCCTTTCCTTAATCTATCTTCTAAGATAAGTCGTAGGGTCAGTATTGCCTCACGTATTCCAACATTTCTACAGAATCCAAGCTGATCTTTCCATAGGTCGGCTTCTACCAGTTTTTCCATTCGTCTGTAAGGAATTCGCGTTAGTATTTTGCAACCATGACTTATTAAACTGATAGTTTGGTGATTTGCACATCTGTCAACACCTGCTTTCTTTGGTATTGGAATTATTGCATTCTTCTTGAAGTCTGAGGGTATTTCGCCACTTTCATACATCTTGCTCACCAGATGGTACAGTTTTGTCAGGGCTGGCTCTCCCAAGGCTGTCAGTAATTCTAATGGAATGTTGTCTACTCCCGGGATCTTGTTTTGAATTAGGTCTTTTAGTGCTCTGTCAAACTCTTCACGCAGTATCATACCTCCCGGCCGCCCCCGGTAGCTAAGTGGTCAGCGCGACGGACTGTCAATCCAAAGGGCACGGGTTCGATTCCCGGCTGGGTCGGAGCTTTTCTCTGCTCAGGGACTGGGTGTTGTGTTATCCTAATCATCCTCATTTTCATCCCCATCGACGCGCAAGTCGCCGAAGTGGCGTCAAATCGAAAGACTTGCACCAGGCGAACAGTCTACCCAACGGGAGGTCCTCGTCACACGACATTTCATTTCATACCTCTCACTTCATCTTCATCTACAGCCTCTTCCATTTCCATAATAATCGCCCTTGTATAGACTCTCTATATACTCCTTCCACCTTTCTGCTTTCCCTTCTTTGCTTAGAACTAGGTTTCCATCTGAGCTCTTGATATTCATGCAAGTGGTTTTCTTTTCTCCAAAGGTCTCTTTAATTTTCCTGTAGGCAGTATCTATCTTACCCCTCGTGAGATAAGCCTCTACATCCTTACATTTGTCCTCTAGCCATCCGTGCTTAGCCATTTTGCACTTCCTGTCGGTCTCATTTTTGAGAAGTTTGTACTCCTTTCTGCCTACTTCATTTACTGCGTTTTTATATTTTCTCCTTTCATCAATTAAATTCAATATTTCTTCAGTTACCCAAGGATTTCAACTAGCTCTCGTCGTTTTACCTACTTGATCCTCTGCTGCCTTCACTATTTCATCCCTCAGAGATACCCACTCTTCTTCCACTGTATTTCTTTCCCCCATTCCTGTCAATCGTTCCCTAATGCTCTCCCTGGAACTCTCTACAACCTCTGATTCCTTAAGTTTATCCAGGTCCCATCTGCTTAAATTTCCACCTTTTTGCAGTTTATTCAATTTTAATCTACAGCTCATAACCAATAGATTGTGGTCAGAGTCCACATATGCCCCTGGAAATGTCTTACAATTTAAAACCTGGTTCCTAAATCTCTGTGTTACCATTATATAATCTATCTGAAACCTTCCAGTGTCTCCAGGCCTCTTCCATGTGTCCAACCTTCTTTCACGATTCTTAAAGCAAGTGTTGGCTATGATTAAGTTATGATCTGTGCAAAATTCTAGCAGGCGGCTTCCTCCTTCATTTCTTACCCGCATTCCATATTCACTTACTACTTTTCCTTCTCTTCCTTTTCCTACTGTCGAATTCCAGTCACCCCATGACTATTAAATTTTCGTCTGCTGAGAACTGAATGAGCAGAGGAGTTCACAAATCAAGTAGTCCTACAGAAAATTAATAAAATATTAGAATATGGAGAGAGATCTGCACCGGGTACATCTTTAAACATAGAGGACTACTGCGCAAAATTTCTGAATGTGCAGATCACGAGAAGTTTGGCAAAGGGATACTTCGTGTATAACACTGCAGCCGAGTAGTTAAGGACAACGTATGCATGATTTGTACAAAAGTGAAAAAGCCTAGCTGAATAATGTACTACACGGATATCTGCCGCACAGAATCACGAGGTACTTTAAATTTAGATTCAGTTCCATCATTTCGGTTCATCTCACTTCTGACTAGAAACAGCTTAAAATGACAAAAATGTTATCTTGCTATTAATTTAGTACGGCTACAAGATTTGGGGCGAGGCTATTAAATTGCAATGCGTAAGTTACAGATTATTAAAAGCAGCGCTCTCTGAGTACACTCAGACGATCCCAGATAGTTGCACTATTGTTTAGGAATTCTCCTCGTCTCGTCCACAGTGAGAATAGAATCATATAATCCTGAATCAGATCAAAGACATGGCGTGCACAGTACAACCTCACGATGTTTTTGAAATCAGTTACGAATATTAAGCTATCAGCAACTTTTACACTGCTGGATTATATCTATCAAATCTCCATATTGCCCTACATGTATTAGAAACGGCAGGGTGAGGCAGAAGGCAAGAAAAAGTCCCAGCAGACAGAACATGAGCAAAGCCAATTTGCAGCTGAGGCCTCCGGCTGTAGCACTCAGGAGCGCAACCTTGGCGGGAAGTGCCTTCATTATATCCACATCTTCTTTTTAGCGCCCGGCAGTACCTTGAGGCGTCGAACTCGAAACGTTCACACGGTTTGCAGAGTCATTTTACGTAAGTATGAGGCGTTTTTTAAAAGTAACTACCTTTTTTAAATACGGCCGTTGCAGTGCAAAGATAGGCGATCACCCATGCGCACGAAATACTTTCGTCTTTTGGGTATCCCTCACAAGGGGAAAGCCAACCGATTTGGCAGGTAGCTTGTATAAACCTAAAATGAAAGACTCTAAGATACCCTGACTGAAAAAAATTCGCAACTCCAAAAACTTGTTAATGTAGAGTACAGAAATTTCTGGAATACATTTGTGTAGGTAACATGTTTAAGTGATTCTCATTGCAAGATCACAGGTTAATGTAAGCGCGAGACAAGCCACTGCAAATGTGAAATTGTGGTACTTTAATAACCGGTATAACTGCCAGAATGTTGACTGTAACAATGCAAACACACATGGTGCTGTACATATGCTGGATGTCAGTCTGTAGCATGGAGTTCCATGTCTGTTGCACTTGGTCAGTCAATGGAGGGACGCTTAATGCTGGTTGTGGACGACGCTGGAGTTGTCATTCGACGATTTCCCATATGTGCTCGATTGGAGACAAATCTGGTGAGCGAGCTGGGGAAGGCAACATGTCGACGTTCTGTAGAGCGTGTTGGGTTACAACAGTGGTATGTGGATCAGCGTTATCCTGCTGGAAAACACGTCCTTGAGTGCTGTTCATGAATTTCAGCACAACAGGTCGAAACACGAGACTGACATACAGTTTTGCAGTTAGGATGCGTGGGGTAACCACGAGAGTTCTCCAGCTGTCATACGAAATCACATCCCATACCATAACTACAGGTGTAGGTCCAGTGTGTCTATCACGCAGATAGGTTGGTTGCAAGTTCTCAACTGGCCTCCTTCTAACAAACACACGGCCAATGCTGCCACCTCCACCCAGCCCTCCAATGAGCTGTCGCTTGACAGCACTGAAGCCACAAATGGTGGTGGTTTGAGGTCAGTGGAACGCACAATACAGGGCGCCTGGCTCGGAGCTGTCCTTGAAGTACCCCGTACGTAATAGTTCGTTGTGTCACTGTGGTGTCAACTGCTACTCAAATTGCAGCTGCAGATGGAGTACGGCGGCCGGGGTGGCCGAGCGGTTCTAGGCGCTACAGTCTGGAACCAAGCGACCGCTACGGTCGCAGGTTCGAATCCTGCCTCGGGCATGGATGTGTGTGCTGTCCTTAGTTGAGTTAGGTTTAAGTAGTTCTAAGTTCTAGGGGACTGATGACCTCAGCAGTTAAGTCTCATAGTGCTCAGAGCCATTTGAACCATTTTTTTGATGCAGTACGATGCGCCAGAGCCATACGCCGAACACTATGGTCTTCTTTCTCGGTAATGCCACGTGGCGGTCTGGAGCCCGGTCACCTTGGGACTGTACATTCTCGTAACCATCGCTGCCAGAAATCGTGTACATTAGCTACATCGCTGCGAAGTCTTTCTCGAATATCGCAGAAGGAACGTCTAGCTTCTCGTAGCCCTGCCACACGACCTCGTTCAAACTCGGTGAGGGGTTGATAACGACATCTTTGTTGTCTTAAAGGCATTCTTGACTAACATCAACTTACCACGTCCAGTCTCAAAGATAACTATCAGTCACAACCGTTACAACGTCTGTTTAAAGCAAACCGGATTTGCATCCACATAGTAGCGCTACCACTGAATAGACATCATCTTTTAGATGTAGAAACACACCTACCGACTTTCGTTTATGTCGCAAAACTCCTTCCTGGTGTTGAGATTTTTTTCCGTCAGTGTATATGGAGTCTATAGACGCATATTTTCCTAGAAATCGAGAGAAGAAACATTTTCGACTGACACTTGTATCTACCCGCAAGGTAAACACTGTTCACCAAAAGCGCCGCTGCCTAGCGATCACGGCATCTGGTTCAGAAGCAGAGAACCGGTGTTCGATTCCCAGAAACAGGTTCTACAGTTTTTTTTTAATTTTTATTTTATCATCGAAACTGGTAGGAATATAAGAGTTAATAAGGTAAGTAAATCAATAAAGAATAATAACAAGTTACGCAAATAAATTTCTCAAACAACTTGGATTAATAACGAATTAAAATTTTAAGCCTCGATGTATGAAAACAGTTCCGAACTGCTGCTAACTCATTGCGGTGCACCACAGACAGCCGACGTAGCGATGCTTGTTTACAGCGAGGCGCGGTACAAAACATTATTTGGAGGTTTCAAAATTCCAGTGTGCTTTTGAAAACCCAGTGGGAGTTGTGCAACCACGCGGATGCAACAACGACTCGTAACATAATTATCAGCTTTCAATACCGAGTTTTCAGGCGATGTTGTCGTGTGCGTCGAATGCATTAAAATTAATCGTGTTATAAAATGTAAACCAGTTTTGTTTATCGTCAAATCCTCGGGAGGAACGAAGTAATTGCTCAAAGGTTGCATTCATTAGATGTTCTTTGTGCCGAGAGTATATTTGCTCCGAATGTTTATATGAAAAGTATCATCGGTGTAGTTGTTAGAAGGAAAGTGAAGACATGACCGGTAATTGAAAGTGCCATTATAAAGGAACCAGAATTAAAATTTTAATTCTTTACTATTCCGAGTCGTTTGAGAAATTTATTTGTTTGCCTTGCTGTATGATTCCTTATTGATTACCTCATTAACCCTCTTATTCCTACCAATTTCGATAGGTAAAAAAATAGAAATAAAAGAACTGCTGAATGCATTTGGGAATCTCACGCCCAGCTACCGGCGGCGCTTTCTTTGACGGCTTTTACCTTATGGCCGTGATGGGTACGTGTCTGGCAGTCGTTATAGTAGCTTTTCCCGATTTCTGAGAAAATATGCGTTTGCAGGCTTCATATATCATGATGAAAAATTCTCGGTTTTCAAATATATTTCGATCCAGTTAATTTTGAGTCGATTACACGTTATGAGCTTTTAGGCGTGGTTGCTTCAGAAACGGGGTGGTGTTGTACACAAGTTATACCTGCTAAACATGAACAGAATCGGTTGGCCGTATCTGAGGCATCTCCCGGCTGCATTCGTCTGTGTTTACGTTTTTTGTGCGTATTTAAAATGACTCAGTTATGAACTATATAATTATGGCGAGTGTAAAAATAATTTCAATGATTCGTTTTCTTTGTCAGAAAGACCAAAGGTAGTCGAAATACATCGCTATGTTAGTAAAGTTTATGGAGGTAACACTATGAACGATGAAATGGTGCGAAAACTGGTTAGAGCGTTTAAAGGTGGCCGCACTAATTTTCGTGATGAGGTATGAAGTGGTACAGAAAATTAATGTGAAAGTTCAAGAAAGCAGACACTTTACGATTTCATCTTTGTCGAATGAGTTTCCTCTTGATACAGAAGTGTTCTTCATTAAATTCTTACAGAAGCTCAGATTACCAGAAGTTGTGATGACGCTGAAGACTGAAATTCCTGACAGATGCACAAAACCAAGTATGTTGAGTTTCCACGAGGTATACAGTAATGGAGATGATCATTTTGAAGTCGAATTTTCACTGGAGTCGAAACTCGAATGGCTTAAGTTTCAGCAGAATCGAAACAATCTGTGGTATAGAGGCATTCGAAATCAACACAGATGAGATTCGAACGAACAATTTCGGCCCTAATTGCCTTGAGGAATCCAAAACAAAAGATGTAAGTTTGCTTCATGGCAATGCCCGTGCACAGTAAATGAATACAAAATCTCTTCACAGGCAGCAGTAGCCGACCGAGACAGACGCAGCATAAGGCAAGTAACCGCATTTGTGTCATTTACAAGTTCCTGACCAGGAGCTAATTTTATTATATCATCTATGTGCTTTAATAGTTCAGTTTTTTGAGTTTCTGCGTGTAAATTTAATATCTAATAGCCACAGTTGTCGCGTTTTCTTTTGCGTCGGAAAGTAAACCGATTTTGTGACATAGTAGAAGTTACAAATTATTTAGTTTCACCTGAGTGCTTCGGTAGTTAGGCTTTTGAATATCTGCGTATTACTAGACACAGTTCGTGCGTTTTCGTGAGGGTCTACAGTAAAGTTGCGTAGCGCAAGTCTATAGTCGTTTGTTTGCTTGTTTTGAAAACTAGTGCCACCGCTTGTTGGCGTTAGTCGGCCAGACAGTCAGGTTCGATGAACCCTCTGCCAGGCACTTAAATGTGATTTGCAGAGTATCCATGTAGATGCAGATGTAGACATCATATGGCTGGAAATAACTTGATCGTTCTCCTCATCGAGCACCCCGTGATTGCTATTTGTTCCTGCATTTGGAGAAAAAAAGATAATTTAGGCAGTCTGTACCACAACAGCAACGGCAATAGCTATCAGAATGAATAATCAGCAGTGGTCGGCAAGTCAGGTGGCAGATTTTTAGCAGATTAGAAATTGTAAGTTGTTTGTTTGTTATGAAAAATGCTCGAATATTGGGATAACTGATGTTTAACAGTAAAATGAGGTATAGGTGTTTTCACATAACAACAAAGATGTTAAAAAAATGCACCTATGTTTGTGTAATCAATCGATATTTTGTTAATATATGCAATATATTCACAGTTGCGATTATGAACAACCGTCAACTGTGTAATGGAATGACGAAAACGAAAACTTGGGCCGGGACGGAACTCGAATCTGGATTTCCCGCTTACGCAAAAGGTCGCCTTACCATTTTGTATATCATTTTGTTCGATTCATTTGTTCGGGACGGACGTCCCATCACACACGTTCACGTGAATCGTTGACCTGTTCACTCAGTTCTTTTATTAAGAGCGCAGCTAATCCTCCGACGAACACGCTGTTTTTTTTTTTTAATCTTATTTTGTTCGCTTTCGTTCGTTGCATCTGCTCGGGGCGGACGTCGTAAGACACCCGTTTAAGTTCGTTGTTGATCGAATAACTCAGTACTTTTATTACAGAGGGCAGCTAACCCTCTGACCGAACACGCTGAGCTACCGTGCCGGCGTAAGTCTTCCACTTGGCTATGCGAACATGCCTCACGGCAGGCCCAAACATACATACGTCGTCAATCACGCGTCTACAACCTGTACTTGTGCATCTAGTTCCCGTACTGGGGAAACGTTTTAGCCGGCCAGTGTGGCCGTGCGGTACTAGGCGCTTCAGTGTGGAACCGCGTGACCGCTACGGTCGCAGGTTCGAATCCTGCCTCGGGCATGGATGTGTGTGATGTCCTTAGGTTAGTTAGGTTTAAATAGTTCTAAGTTCTAGGGGACTGATGACCACAGATGTTAAGTCCCATAGTGCTCAGAGCCATTTGAACCATTTGAACCATTTGAAACATTTTACTTGGAAGTCGCTTGCCCGGTGTCGGCGGATAAATACGATATTGCAGTGCCTGTGTTATTCAGAAGTACGATGTAATGTTCCTAGGGACACGCATGAATGTCTGAAGGTACGGTGCATCATACTTCTGAGCAACACAGGCATTGCAATATCGTATTTATCCGCCGACACCGGGCAAGCGACTTTCAAGTGAAACGTCTCCCCTGTGCGGGAACATACAGGGTGGTTATAATTAAAGTTAAACTTCCAAAACGCTGTAGAAATAACACCACTGCTCAGAATGACGTCAAATTGCAACGGAATATTATCGGAGAAGGGGGAAAATGTATGGCAGAAGAAAAAAAATGGTGTGAAAATTGATCAATAGATGGTGCTGTATGTGTCAGAATACGTAAATGAAAACACTTGTTATGCGCAGGACCCATTGAAGTTAGTATAAACTCGCCGGGTACACGGCTTTTCCTCCTCTAGCGTCAGCGACGTTCGCCATGACTGTCTCAATGCAGGATCGCGCTCTGCTTGTAAAGCTGTATTACGAGAATGATGACTGTTCACACGTCGCTCTGCAGAAGTTCCGGACACTGAAGGGCTTGAAAAAAAATCGTTGGTCCGATGACTGCCGTGGGTCTGGAGTAAATGATTCCGAAATTCAAAACTACCGGCTTTTTTGTTTTGCAACCTGGTAGAGGGAGGAAACGAATTGATTCGACGACAGTGGAAGCAGTGGCCACAACAATGCAGGAGGAGACGGGTGGTGGTGTGCAAACGTGTAGTGTACGGAGAATTGCCCGAACATTGGACATACCCTTGAATACGGTGCGTAACATCCTACGAAACATCCTTCTTTGCTATCCATTCAAAATTACCCATGTGCACAAGTTGCTTCCCGTTGACCTGCCAGCAAGAGAGACCTTTGCTTTAGAATTTCTTGTCCTCATGGAAGTGGACAATGATTGGCTGTGGGAGATTTTGTGGACAGACGAAGCACACTTCCATGTGAGAGGCTATATCAATACACAGAACTGTCGAATATGGGCAACGAAAAATCCACGCGCAAATCAACCAGTACCACTTCATCCTGAAAAGGTCACTATGTGGTGCGGGTTTACGGCATCATTTATCGTATTTTTTCGTAGACAGGTGCTTCCGGTCCTGTTACCTGTACCGTCACTGGTAAGCGCTATGAGTATCTTGCGCAAACACGTCACTGAATCTGCAACGTCACAGCATATTCAGTACTGAGTGATTCACTTACAGATGTCATCATAATAGTGCGGCGATCATTTAACAACCCCACATACATGTAGTCTGTAGTCCGTGTACATACCGTTGTAGTTCTTTCATGGTGGACTCGTTTCATGAGGTGACGGTGTATGTGTGTGTGTGTGTGGGGGGGGGGGGGTGTAGGGGGAAGGGGCAATATCTGTGAATGCAACCCGTGAATTTACATTATTCGGGCGTCGGTTATCTTCTGATATATTTCGTCTATCCTGCTGGTGGATGTACTAATCGTAATTTAACAAACAGTCGCAATGCCATAGTACTGTGTTTACCTGGAGCAGCAAATTCCATTGGTCTCGGTGAAAAATTTGAATAAACACAAAGAAATCGTCTTCAGTCTGATCTAATTATCACTTTAACGCATAATAAATATTTCTAAATATTTCTGAGGGTAAAATGAACATTGAATGTGCTATTGTCCAACATGTAGACGTAACTTGACACGTTTTTGGCAGCACCTAATTTCTTGGTACGGTGCAAAATAGTCTTCTACCGATATTG
This sequence comes from Schistocerca serialis cubense, assembly GCF_023864345.2. NCBI lineage: Eukaryota > Metazoa > Arthropoda > Insecta > Orthoptera > Acrididae > Schistocerca > Schistocerca serialis. Next base: position 857,268,036 of record NC_064640.1, on the reverse strand, counting down.
GGGGACAATGCAGATTGCAATTATTTTGCAGTATAAGAAGTCCATGGCATTTACAATGTCCCACAGAAATAAACGTTTAACTACACGTTTTCGTTAGGTCATGGTGGTTGACCATTATCGCTTTTATTTCAAATTTAATAAAAATTGTTAACTAGCATGGCGGCTAAATTTGGGCTCTGTCCATCTTGCGTCTTGAGTTGGCCATTCTAGCTGGCCATTCTAGATGGCTACCGAATGTTTGACACTCACAAACCACGGTCGCCCAGATGCAGCTAGACGCAGCCGTTTCCTCGAATTCTTAATGAAATCCTAATGTGTGAATTTACTCAAAAAAAGTATGGGTGGTGTTACCAGAAATATCGGATCTGCTGTATCCCTTACGAAAATGGCGACTCGCTGTGACATGGGAGCCACTTGCTACCAGAGGAATTGGGAACGTTTACTGGTTGACCCAAATTAGTCCTCAGCACTGATGCACTGCTAAACCCGTCTAAATAAGGGCCGTAAGCCTTGCTTTGACTCGTGAGACAGGATTATAATTCTTGCTAATCCAAAAAAAAAAGTGTTCAAATGTGTGTGAATTCTAAGGGACCAAACTGCTTAGGTCATTGGTCCCTAGACTTACACACTACTTATACTAACTTATGCTAAGAACAACACACACACACCAATGCCCGAGGGAGGACTCGAACCTCTGGCGGGAGGGGCCGCGCAGTCCGTGACATGACGCCTCAAACCTCGCGGCCACTACGAGCGGCGTTGCTAATCCTGTACTACTAACAAATGCTCTGTGGAACTCCATCTATTTTAAGAAAAACTATCAGGTCCTCAATAGATTTGGAAACATACGCCCAGAGCAGTGACTACACTGCGTACAGCCGATATCTAGGAACTCCTACCTATATATACATTGCAGGAAAAAAAGTTAATAGTTCAAAGTAAAAAAAGGGATCAACATAAAAACACCACGTTTTAAGTTTTCACATGAACAAATCGAATTTATTGCTTCCATTTAGACATTGACAGATCTGTCTCGTTAATTTAACACAACCTCGAGCTAGCTAATGTCTGTACTCCCTACGTGGTCTCTTCGTGTGAAGCACGAGCACGCTCCCCACGCAGCAACACTCGCCTAGAAAACTAGCAGATTACGCAGAACTCCACACCCTTACATGGGAATACAGTTGCGAATCCTTTAAAATCTTTCCGGACTGATAAACAAATATATCCATCACTGAGAATCACTCAGTTCCATCTTGCTGTACTTGACTCTTCCTCTGTCCCCCAGAGACCACGACTTGCATCCTACACAAGTAAGATGTCTCGGCTGACTCCTCGATTTCGTCAGCTTCAAGCAGCTCCGCGAAATTGATTTATATCTATTATATTCACCAAATATGTAGACTTCAAACATAAATGTGACAGGAAGAGCACCTCCCTACCACAGGAAGTAGTTGCTGTTATTGAGGTGGCATGCTTGCAAGCACGAACTAAATTGTCTCTTCACAGGGCAAAATAGGTTTAGGCAAACTACGGGAAAACTGATGGCAACACAAATTAGCGACAATTTACAATAATTTATTAAGAGAAAATATACGTTATGTAACTTGAATGTGAAGATGACGTGTGTCAATGTTGTTAAAAGTTCACTTGCACTGATCTGACTTTGAATGCTGGTCTAGTCCTGCATCCAGTAATGATGACTAATATATCCAGTAGAATGACCAATTCTTCTGTTCTGAGCAGCGACTGTAGAGAAATTCTGATGCTGTCTTGATGCATGCTGTTGATACTGATGAACTAAGTATTGATTCAAACTCTACGAGTGTTGCTGCCGAGAGAACTTACTGGGGTACTTTTATTTATTCGTATGGCTTACATGCTTATTTTACAGTCCTATTTAAGGGCTTCACATACATAAGTCTAGGGACCGACAACCTAAGTAGTTTGGTCCCTTAGGGAAACACACATACACACACATACACTCCTGGAAATTGAAATAAGAACACCGTGAATTCATTGTCCCAGGAAGGGGAAACTTTATTGACACATTCCTGGGGTCAGATACATCACATGATCACACTGACAGAACCACAGGCACATAGACACAGGCAACAGAGCATGCACAATGTCGGCACTAGTACAGTGTATATCCACCTTTCGCAGCAATGCAGGCTGCTATTCTCCCATGGAGACGATCGTAGAGATGCTGGATGTAGTCCTGTGGAACGGCTTGCCATGCCATTTCCACCTGGCGCCTCAGTTGGACCAGCGTTCGTGCTGGACGTGCAGACCGCGTGAGACGACGCTTCATCCAGTCCCAAACATGCTCAATGGGGGACAGATCCGGAGATCTTGCTGGCCAGGGTAGTTGACTTACACCTTCTAGAGCACGTTGGGTGGCACGGGATACATGCGGACGTGCATTGTCCTGTTGGAACAGCAAGTTCCCTTGCCGGTCTAGGAATGGTAGAACGATGGGTTCGATGACGGTTTGGATGTACCGTGCACTATTCAGTGTCCCCTCGACGATCACCAGTGGTGTACGGCCAGTGTAGGAGATCGCTCCCCACACCATGATGCCGGGTGTTGGCCCTGTGTGCCTCGGTCGTATGCACGGCGCCAAACACACATACGACCATCATTGGCACCAAGGCAGAAGCGACTCTCATCGCTGAAGACGACACGTCTCCATTCGTCCCTCCATTCACGCCTGTCGCGACACCACTGGAGGCGGGCTGCACGATGTTGGGGCGTGAGCGGAAGACGGCCTAACGGTGTGCGGGACCGTAGCCCAGCTTCATGGAGACGGTTGCGAATGGTCCTCGCCGATACCCCAGGAGCAACAGTGTCCCTAATTTGCTGGGAAGTGGCGGTGCGGTCCCCTACGGCACTGCGTAGGATCCTACGGTCTTGGCGTGCATCCGTGCGTCGCTGCGGTCCGGTCCCAGGTCGACGGGCACGTGCACCTTCCGCCGACCACTGGCGACAACATCGATGTACTGTGGAGACCTCACGCCCCACGTGTTGAGCAATTCGGCGGTACGTCCACCCGGCCTCCCGCATGCCCACTATACGCCCTCGCTCAAAGTCCGTCAACTGCACATACGGTTCACGTCCACGCTGTCGCGGCATGCTACCAGTGTTAAAGACTGCGATGGAGCTCCGTATGCCACGGCAAACTGGGTGACACTGACGGCGGCGGTGCACAAATGCTGCGCAGCTAGCGCCATTCGACGGCCAACACCGCGGTTCCTGGTGTGTCCGCTGTGCCGTGCGTGTGATCATTGCTTGTACAGCCCTCTCGCAGTGTCCGGAGCAAGTATGGTGGGTCTGACACACCGGTGTCAATGTGTTCTTTTTTCCATTTCCAGGAGTGTATATAAACTAGTAAACAAACAGTCCAGAGAAAAGGTTATAACTGAATATCTTGGTCTCTTAACCAGTCCACAGCTCTTTGTGTCACCAAATGCAGCTCGCTGAGTCCACCAGGAAGTTTTCGTAATACACACTCTTCAATCAGGTGCTGCATAGTATGTACAGGATCACCACAGTCACACGGCAGGCCATCTTCGAACCCCCATTCATACAACCAGGCACCACATTTTCCCTGCCCTGTACGGAATCGATTCAGGAGTGTCCATAGTTTTTTTGGGAAGACCAAACCCATTCACACGTTTGTTAATCGGAGGAAACTTCTGCCAAATGTCTTTCCATTCTTGACAAACATAAAATACAAGAGGCGCATCTTGCTTGGCCAGGGTGGTTTTCTAGATGTGAGGCTGCTGGCAAGAGTATTCTGTAGTTGATTAAATAGAAGTGAATTCTGACGAATGAAACACTTTTGGAACTCTTACTGCTGCTGCTTCTCGTCTTATTGATGGATGTGCAATATTACATAACACAGGCAGCCGTGGAAGTGGTGTGGATTTAGTAGTGCCACTGATTATTCTCACTGCGTGATACAATTTGACGTCAAGCATGTGTATATGTGCACTATTTTTCGATACTGGAGCACAGTATTCTGCCGTGGAGTAAACCCAGCCAATTTTCTGACAGTAATAAATCCGGTGTTCACTTTTTTTTGCTGGGCAACGGCGTTGCAGCAGTCGATACACCGGTTCCCGTCAGATCGTCGAAGTTAAACGCTGTCGGGCGTGGCCGGCATTTGGATGGGTGACCACTCGGGCTGCCATGCGCTGTTGCCATTTTTCGGTGTGCACTCAGCCTCTTGACGCCAACTGACGAGGTACACTACCGAAAAGTAGCGTCTTCGGTCAAAGAAAACCATCATAACTGCTTGGAGAGCGGTGTGCTGACCACACGCCCCTCCATATCCGCATCCTCAGCTGAGGATGACACAGCGGTTGAATGGTCCCGATGGGCCACTTGTGGCCTGAAGACGGAGTGCTACATTTTCTGCTACGTTTTTTAAATCGTTCTTAAAGGACGAAAATGACCCCAAGTATTTTGGATATGGATTATGTTCCAGAGGGACGTTTCGAAGATCACATTTAATTTGCAATTTGTCTCTCGGTTGTTAAGATGGTAAGCATTTACCTCCGTTTTAGATGGATTTGGCTTCAGTTTCAAGTTCTTGAAAAAGTCACCTATTATGTGTAAATCTGTGATCAAAAATCCTTCACAATCTTCCAGCTTTCTTGACTGATAAGCTAGTGCTACGTCGTCAGCAACTTTTATCCTTTTAGCGCTAGTGTTGGGCATATCTCTGGTATAAAGATTAAAAAGGGTTGGTGACAACACAGAGCCCTCGTGGGAGAAGTGGCGTACCTTCAATTTTATCCAAGGAGTACTTGAAATCGTCTGCTGCTGAGCGTGTTATCCATTAAATTAACCAACTTGTCACATGGTATGATTTCTGCAGACTTACTGCGGTACTGATGCCCATACTGTGGCGGAGTAGGGTTGTTCCTCCTGCCTTCGAATTGGAACTTACAAGGGAACCTCCCCATCGCACCCCCCTCAGATTTAGTCATAAGTTGGCACAGTGCATAGGCCATTAAAAACTGAACACAGATCAATCGAGAAAACAGGAAGAAGTTGTGTGGAATTACGAAAAAAATAAGCAAAATATACAAACTGAGTAGTCAATGCGCAAGATAGGCAACTTTAAGGATACTATCAGCCCACAAGCGCCGTGGTCCCGTGGTTAGCGTGAGCAGCTGTCGAACGAAAGGTCCTTGGTTCAAATCTTCCCTCTAGTGAAAAGTTTACTTTTTTATTTTCGCAAAGTTATGATCTGTCCGTTCGTTCATTGACATCTCTGTTCACTGTAATAAGTTTAGTGTCTGTGTTTTGCGACCGCACCACAAAACCGTGCGATTAGTAGACGAAAGGACGTGCCTCTCCAATGGGAACTGAAAATATTTGATCGCAAGGTCGTAGGTCCACCGATTCCTCCACAGGAAAACACGTCTGATACATTTTATACGACACTGGTGACGCCATGTGCGTCACATAACAGGAATATGTTGTCGACCCACCTAACTTGTACACTTGGCGAATGGGTAAAAAGATTCTTTTACCTTGCCCGATTTAGGTTTTCTTGTGGATGAGATAATCACTCCCAAAAAAGTGATGCAAACATAAGAGTTTGTCACATAAACTACAACAAATGAATGCAACAAGTTTCACAGTCGCACAGTTTTCCCTGTGCTCTGTCAAAACATATGTTGCTAACGTTTTCAAATTTTTCCGTTTAGGTGTAGCGTCCCCATACTACGGCGCAGTTACCTCGCATCGGACGGACGGACGGACAGATAATAATTGTCTAAAAATAAAAAATAAAACTTTTCTCCCGAGGGAAGACTTGAACCAAGGACCTCTCGTATCGCAGCTGCTCACGCTAACCACGCGACCACGGCGCTCCTGGGCGCACAGTTCCCTTGATGTTGCACATCTTGCGCATGGACTACTCAGTTTGTGTATTTTGCTTATTTTTTTCATAGTTCCACACAGCTTCTTCCTGTTTTCTCGATTGATGTGTGTTCAGTTTTTCAAGGCCTGTCCACTGTGCCAACTTGTAACTAAATCTGAGGGGGGTGCGATGGGGAGGTTCCCTTGTTAGTACAATGACAGATGACTGTCATATCTGTTCTCTTATGGTAACGTCTTGAGGGCAGTGCTGACTTGCAGTCACGCTACGTGTAGAGCACGTCAGGGCAGCGAGTACTGTTGCGCCGGTGCTCCTGGTGCACCAGTACCTTAATGTGCCTTTTCTGTAATAATGCCGCCTTGACGAGAAAAGGCGACAACACTGTCCGGAAACGTTCTGTAGAGTATGAAACGTCCACCAACTGATGGACTGATTCTGTTGGATGCTCCTGGAGCCCCAGCACCCGAATGAGCCTTTTATGCGAATCTTCCGCCTTGTCGAAGAAAGTCCACATCTCGCGGAAGCGTTCCGCAGGGTATGGAAAGTCCGCCAACTGACGGGCTACATTGTTCAAATGGCTCTAAGCACTATGGGACTTAACATCTGAGGTCATCAGTCCCCTAGACTTAGAACAACTTAAAACTAACTAATCTAAGGACATCATATACATCCATGCCCGAGGCAGGATTAGAACCTGCGACCGGATGGACTAATTCTGTCGGATAGTTGGAGGAAGATGAGAGCCAGCTTTAAAGCCCATTTCTGAACAAAGTGAAGATGTCCAATGTGCTGGTCAGCCGTGTATCTCAATACTACCGTCGCTCACTCAATGAGCGGCCGTACAAGTGATCTGTAGATAATCAGTCCAGTGTCTAGGGAAAGGATCGGCTATATGTTGAAGGCCGGGTAAAGTTGGCGTAAATCCCTGTCGCCCTGTACCGAACGTTCTCGATGTGGAGGCGCCAAGTGAGTCTTGTGTCGAAAGTAATGCCCAAGTACTTCATATGTTTCTACCATAGGATTGCTATTCTTTGGACCTCGAGATGTGGGAGGGCACTAAAAACAGATCATCGAGCGTGGACCGTAACTTGTGCCTTCTGCAGGTTGCAGGTGAGGCGATTCGTGGTGGCTCAGGCTACAGGGTTGTTGAGGCCACGTTGCAGCATTCGAAGCCTTGTGCTTCTGCTGAGGAGCGTGATATCGTCCGCGTTCCTTGTCCTCTGCATGTCACTTGTGAAGAGGGCATATAAAACGAGTCCCAGGACGGATTCTTGAGGGACACCGACGCGGATGTGACGACGAAACGATTCTCCCGAATCGGCACGGATGTGGAAAATCCAACCATACAGGAACGAAACAGCCTGACGTGTGACGCAGGTAAACAAGCGCCAGAAGCTTGAAGAGGAGGTCGAAAGCGCGGAAAACGACTAGGACAACGCGAAGTATTCCCGACGTTCAGTTGCTTCCATGGCGTCCTCCGTCAGCCTCATTAGGCGGTTGCTGGTTGGATGTCCACACCGGAATTCAAATTTCTCATCGAGGAGGAACTGCTCGTCTTGAATGTTTAGTCTCAGCGTCTTGAAGTAAAAACGCTCGGAAACCTTGGACAGCGATGAAACAAGGATGATAAGAGGATAAATAACGGGATATCGTGAGCCCTCCTATGGCCTCGCTATGCCCAAGCCACAGAAGGACCCTTGACGTCCCACTACCCTCTGTGTGTACACGCGTATCCACTTATATCTGCATTTGGCGGATGGATGATCCTTGAGAACTCTTCGTATGATGTTGCGCTGAAGTATAACATAGTCCTTCTACACACCCTCTATGGTTCTGGACCATAACTACGCTACTGGCCATTAAAATTGCTACACCACGAAGACGACGTGCTACAGACGCGAATATTTCACCGACAGAAAGAAGATGATGCGATATGCAAATGAGTAGCTTTTCAGAGCATTCACACAAGGTTGGCGCCGGTGGCGACACCTACAACGTGCTGACATGAGGAAAGTTTCCAGCCGATTTCTCATCCACAAATAGCAGTGAAACGTTGTTGTGATGCCTCGTGTAAGGAGAAGAAATGCATACCATCACATTTCCGACTTTGATAAAGGTCGGATTGTAGCCTATCGCGATTGCGGTTTATCGTATCGCGACATTGCTGCTCGCGTTTGTCGAGATCCAATGACTGTTAGCAGAATACGGAGTCGGTGGGTTCCGGAGGGTAATACGGAACGCCGTGCTGGATCGCAACGGCCTCGTATCACTAGCAGTCGAGATGACAGGAGTCTTATCCGCATGGCTGTAACGGATCGTGCAGCCACGTCTCGATCCCTGAGTCAACAGATGGGGACGTTTGCAAGACAACAACCATCTGCACGAACAGTTCGACGACGTTTGCTGCAGAACGGACTATCAGCTCGGAGACCATGGCTGCGGTCACCCTTGACCCCAGACAGGAGCGCCTGCGATGGTGTACTCAACGACGAACCTGGGTGCACGAATGGCAAAACGTCATTTTTTCGGATGAATCCGGGTTCTGTTTACAACATCACTGTGGTCGCATCCATGTTTGGCGACATCGCGGTGACCGCACATTGGAAGCGTGTATTCGTCATCGCCATACTGGCGTGAATTTATGGAGTGCCATTGGTTACACGTCTCGGTCACCTCTTGTTCGCATTGACGGCACTATGAACAGTGGACGGTAAATTTCAGATGTGTTACGACCCGTGGCTCTACCCTTCATAGGATCCCTGCGAAACCCTACATTTCAGCAGGATAATGCACGACCGCATGTTGCAGGTCCTGGACGGGCCTTTCTGGATACAGAAAATGTTCGACTCCTGCCCTGGCCAGCACATTCTTCAGATGTCTCACCAATTGAAAACGTCTGGTCAATGGTGGCCGAGCAACTGGCTCGTCACAATACGCCAGTCACTACTCTTGATGAACTGTGGTATCGTGTTGAAGCTGCATGGGCAGCTGTACGTGTACACGCCATCCAAGCTCTGTTTGACTCAATGCCCAGGTGTATCAAGGCCGTTATTACGGCCAGAGGTGGTTGTTCTGGGTACTGATTTGTCGGGATCTATGCACCGAAATTGCGTGAAAATGTAATCACATGTCAGTTCTAGCATAATATATTTGTCCAATGAATACCCGTTTATCATCTGCATTTCTTCTTTGTGTACCAATTTTAATGGCCAGTAGTTTATGTTGCGCCTCCCTGGAGATGGCCTTGCCATATGGCACCCACTACGTGTGTGGCTGTGTCTCTTATCACACCAACATACAGGCCTTTCAGGCAGTCAGACTCACAAGTGAATGGTCCAGTCCGACGTGTCGAAAGCTGCACTTAAATTTTTATGAAGGAAGAATACGGCGAAAGAACACAATGTGAAAGTTTTAGCTGCTAAGACACACAGTATTTCTTTTTTAAATGCATTAAACTTCCATCCCTACCGTTAGTAGTAGCAGAGAGCGCATGCGCAACATGGCAGGCGTATATCGTTGGTTGTCGGCACATCAGCAAACAGATAAAACGGCACGACACGGTCGTAATTTGTAACACGAATTTTAGTTTTCGTTGGCAGCTTTTCTGTCGCAGTTGTTCACAGTTACTATTCACTAACTCATTCAATATCCATAATAATTATCAGTTGCGTTTGCCAGTATCGCTTTAAGTGTGGAGCCCATCGACGCCCACACCGTCATGATGGCCTACACAAAATGTCTACTGCCCTCTTTGCATAGCGGTTAATTTTCACTAAGTGAGGTACCGCGATGTTTGCGTACGTCTGTTTTTGATTAATCATTAACACGCGCTCATCTGGAGGTACACTGCGTGATAAAAAGTATCCGGACACAGCCCAAAACATACGTTTTTCATATTCGGTGAATTGTGCTGGCCCCCTACTGCCAGGTACTCCATATCAGCGATCCCAGTAGTCATTAGACTCGTAGGGGAGCAGAATGGGGCGCTCCGCGTAACGTGGTTAGGTGATTGGGTGTCACTTCTGTCATACGTGTGTACGCAAGATTTCCACACTCCTAAACATCCCTAGGTCCACTGCTTCCGACGTGACAGTGAAGTGGAAACGTGAAGGGACACGTACAGCACAAAAGCGTACAGACCGAGCTCGTCTGTTGAGTGATGGAGACCGCTGACAGTTGAAGAAGGTTGTAATGTGAAACAGGCAGACATCTATCCAGACCATCACACAGGAATTCCAAACTGCGTCTGGATCCACTGCAAGTACCATGACAGTTAAGCGGGAGATGAGAAAACTTGGGTTTCATGGTCGAGCGGCTGCTCATAAGCCACACATCACGCCGGTAAATGCCAAACGACGCCCCGCTTGGTGTAAGGAGCGTAAACATCGGACGATTGAACAGTGGAAAAACGTTGTGTGGAGTCACAATGAAGTACACAATGTGGCGATCCGATGGCAGGCTGTGCGCATGGCGAATACCCGGTGAACGTCATGTGCCAGCGTATGTAGTGCGAACAGTAAAATTCGAAGGCGGCGGTGATATGGTGTGGTCGTGGTTTTCATGGAGAGGGCTTGCACCCTTTGTTGTTTTGCGTGGCACTATCACAGCACAGGCCTGCATTGATGTTTTAAACACCTTCTTGCTTCCCACTGTTGAAGAACAATTCAGGGATGGCGATTGCATCTTTCAACACGATCGAGCCTGTGACAGAGTGGTTACACAACAATAACATTCCTGTAATGGACTGGCCTGCACAGAGTCCTTACCTGAATCCTATAGAACACCTTTGGGATGTTTTGGAACGCCGACTTCGTGTTAGACCTCACCGACCGACATTGATACCTCTCCTCAGTGCAACACTCCGTGAAGAATGGGCTGCCATTCCCCAAGAAACCTCCCACACATGATTGAACGTATGCCTGCGAGAGTGGTAGCTGTCATCAAGGCTAAGGGTGGGCCAACGCCATACTGAATTCCTTAATTACCGATGGAGGGCGCCACGAACTTGTAAGTCATTTAAGCCAGGTGTCCGGATACGTTTGGTCACATAGTGTGGATTGGGTCGAAAGTCGAATGAGTGGTAGTAGTTTGAAGGGCAGAGGAAAAAAAGTGGCATACTAGTGCCAAGAAAAAAACTTGCGCGATAGTGGTGTCAGGTAGTAAGAGCAGTAGCGCTTTGCTTACTATCTGCGACAGATGATGCAAGCGTTAGGTAAGTTAGTGGTGGGTATCATGCGAGGTGTTGTTACTCGGCGGCTGCAACTGGGTACTGTCGTTGTCTTCTCGACCAGCATGAGCATAGCCGTAACAGTTTTGTTCATCATCGGTTAGTGTCCGATAGGCCATATGCTGGATGCACAGTGTAGGATTCTGTTGGCGGTTTGTTTGTGCGTTAGTGTGAGAGTTTATCGGCTTCCCTGCTGTTGCCTGTTGCTCGACTGTGATAGCAACTGGAATATCCAGTCAGTACTGCTAACGTACTGGGACTTACCGCTGTTGTCGCTTGTGAGTGTGGGCTAGCTCGCCATAGATAAGTATGCCTATGTACCAGTGTCTTTGGTCGCTTATGCTTCCACCTATGGTTGTGATCGTAGTTCCACAGAGTGAGGACGAAAGGATCAAAATGGCTCTGAGCACTATGGGACTCAACTGCTGAGGTCATTAGTCCCCTAGAACTTAGAACTGGTTAAACCCAACTAACCTAAGAACATCACAAACATCCATGCCCGAGGCAGGATTCGAACCTGCGACCGTAGCGGTCTTGCGGGAGGACGAAAGGACTGTTCGAGTGTCTCAAGTTCCTGTATAGTCGTATGGCGAGTTTTTTTTTTTTTTAAATACACTCCTGGAAATTGAAATAAGAACACCGCGAATTCATTGTCCCAGGAAGGGGAAACTTTATTGACACATTCCTGGGGTCAGATACATCACATGATCACACTGACAGAACCACAGGCACATAGACACAGGCAACAGAGCATGCACAATGTCGGCACTAGTACAGTGTATATCCACCTTTCGCAGCAATGCAGGCTGCTATTCTCCCATGGAGACGATCGTAGAGATGCTGGATGTAGTCCTGTGGAACGGCTTGCCATGCCATTTCCACCTGGCGCCTCAGTTGGACCAGCGTTCGTGCTGGACGTGCAGACCGCGTGAGACGACGCTTCATCCAGTCCCAAACATGCTCAATGGGGGACAGATCCGGAGATCTTGCTGGCCAGGGTAGTTGACTTACACCTTCTAGAGCACGTTGGGTGGCACGGGATACATGCGGACGTGCACTGTCCTGTTGGAACAGCAAGTTCCCTTGCCGGTCTAGGAATGGTAGAACGATGGGTTCAATGACGGTTTGGATGTACCGTGCACTATTCAGTGTCCCCTCGACGATCACCAGTGGTGTACGGCCAGTGTAGGAGATCGCTCCCCACACCATGATGCCGGGTGTTGGCCCTGTGTGCCTCAGTCGTATGCAGTCCTGATTGTGGCGCTCACCTGCACGGCGCCAAACACGCATACGACCATCATTGGCACCAAGGCAGAAGCGACTCTCATCGCTGAAGACCACACGTCTCCATTCGTCCCTCCATTCACGCCTGTCGCGACACCACTGGAGGCGGGCTGCGCGACGTTGGGGCGTGAGCGGAAGACGGCCTAACGGTGTGCGGGACCGTAGCCCAGCTTCATGGAGACGGTTGCGAATGGTCCTCGCCGATACCCCAGGAGCAACAGTGTCCCTAATTTGCTGGGAAGTGGCGGTGCGGTCCCCTACGGCACTGCGTAGGATCCTACGGTCTTGGCGTGCATCCGTGCGTCGCTGCGGTCCGGTCCCGGGTCGACGGGCACGTGCACCTTCCGCCGACCACTGGCGACAACATCGATGTACTGTGGAGACCTCACGCCCCACGTGTTGAGCAATTCGGCGGTACGTCCACCCGACCTCCCGCATGTCCACTATACGCCCTCGCTCAAAGTCCGTCAACTGCACATACGGTTCACGTCCACGCTGTCGCGGCATGCTACCAGTGTTAAAGACTGCGATGGAGCTTCGTATGCCACGGCAAACTGGCTGACACTGACGGCGGCGGTGCACAAATGCTGCGCAGCTAGCGCCATTCGACGGCCAACACCGCGGTTCCTGGTGTGTCCGCTGTGCCGTGCGTGTGATCATTGCTTGTACAGCCCTCTCGCAGTGTCCGGAGCAAGTATGGTGGGTCTGACACACCGGTGTCAATGTGTTCTTTTTTCCATTTCCAGGAGTGTACTTACTCGAGATTTTCAAGGCGGTTCATTGTGAAGATCCGCGGTGCGGGTGTAGCGTGGAGCGTTGCTAATGATACGTAGCACTTTGTTCTGTACGATCTGCAGGTGGCGCAGGCGTGTATGAGCTGCTTATCCCTAGACAGAAGCTGCGTACATCATCAGAGGTCTGATCAGTGTCATGTATATGGACCTCGATACCCTCCTATTTAATGTACTTTCCCTGCTGAGCACTGGGTAGAGGTGTCTGAGCCTCGAGTGCGCTCTGTTTGCAACGTATTCTATGTGGTCCTCCCATGTAAGTTTTCGGTCCAGCCATACATCGAAGTATCTGACTTTCTCTCGGATGCATATTGGCGTGCATGTAGTGTTACCTGTCTACAGTGTCGATGTTTGCGCCGTAGTTTCAATCTGCGTGTGAACAGAACTGCTTCGGACTTGTCGACGTTTACTTTAATACGCTACCGTTCTAACAAAGGCTCGACTGTTCTGAATGCTGTCTGTAATCGTGAATTTATGTTCGAAGGTTTGTTTCATCCGCGTAGATGGCCAACGCCTTGTTTTGTGTTGCTGGGAGATCATTAATGTAGAGGTTGAACAAGATGGGCCCCAGTATGCTTCCACGGGGTACTCCAACTTGAATACCGTGTTGTGCCGATTGTTTGCCCTGCACGCTAGTGTTGAAACAATTGTTGGTGATATATGAGTATATGAGACGTACGAGTCCGTCGGGAAAACCAGCATCGCTTACTTTGCGTACGAGGCCGTTGTGCCACTGACGGTCGAAAGCTTTTTCATTGTGAGGGACACAGCCCCTGTGGCTTTGTTCGTGTTGTAGCCGTGTGTTATATGTTCAGCTTTGGTGAGGAGTTGTTGTGTGGTGATTTCTAAAGCCGAACTGCTTCGGCCTCGGGGTGTTATTGGCGATGCAGTGCCTAGTGATGCGAGTTAGTAGTACCTTTTCGACAATCTTGCTGATCAAGAACAGTAGACTGATGGGTCGGTAATTTTGTAGAGGATGAAGTGGTTTTTCACTGGCTTCCGGAACATCAGGACCTTGGCCGTAGGTCACGGTTTTGAACGCCATCGGAACGAGGGGCTTTCCTAGCATTGGGATGCTTGATAGCTCACGTGATTTCGTTTATGCTAGCACGTCCGATGTCTTTGCGTGTGAGCTGGGCTACAAGTCATGTAACCTGCTGGTCCGTTCCACGTGTGTATAATGGGTCCGAAGGAACTAGAATCGGCATGAAGGGTGCTACAAGTGTTGTGGCCACAAGCTCCGGCTTCGCATTCGCGGAGTTTGCAGGGCCGTCTGGGCCTTGTAGAGTAGTGTAGTGTTTCGCCGTGATGAAGTGCCTGGCTAGCTTCCACACGTCAGGATGTGTGGTATCTACCCCTGCGAGTTTCTGCCCGCACTGTTCGTTTCTAAATGTTTGTATTTTCTTCCGTATTAGTCCCTGGAGTCTCTTAAAGTGCAATTTATAGAACGGACGCCTGATACGCGTCCGGTATCTCCTGAGGTGGTTCGTCATTGAGACAAGGCCCAAGATTTCCTGGGGCAGGACCTTCGAGTTTTGTTGTGGTGTTGTATGTGGAATGGCGTCAGACATTGCGTCTTGAACGGCAGTAGTAAGAGTCTCCACCGCCTCATCAACCTGTTGTGTGTTGTTAATTTTGTGAGTGTCCGGAGTATGACTATCAAGCGTTCCTTGAAAAGTCCAATTCGCGCGCTTGCAGTTCAGTATCCTGCGCGCTTCTGTGTCCTGCAGTATTTCCTCCGTGTGAAGTATAACAGGCATGCTGTCTGAGTCCAGATCGTTCACTCGTAAGGCTGAGTGTGTATGAGATGCCCTTGATGAGGGCTGTGTCTAACACGTCTAGCCTGAGTAGGGATTGTGTGGGCACGTACGTGGTGACGTCCGGCCCAAGTATAATGTAGTTTCGTCCTAGTGTCAGTAACGGAGATGAAACTGAATTAACTTCATTTGTATTCTCTTCTCAGTAATGTGGAATCCAGTAACGTTTTAAACCTCGCAGCGGTGAAATGTGAAGAACGTGGTATTCAGTCGAAATCACTGACTTCTGCTGAAGACCTAAGCATGTGTTATTTATTAGTTGTCTTCTTGGAAATTCATTCGACATTCACTAGGAATTGTGTAAACACTAGAACAAACAGAAAATAACTTTGACGATTCCGTGAATTGTAGTTCGAACCATGATTATCGTGATAAGTTCAGAAGAAAAATACAGTACTTCCCTAACCCATAGAAAACATGTAAAGCAATAGCTTTCAATGACAAAGAAAAGGCTGTAAAAAATGACTCTGAGCACTATGGGACTTAACATCTATGGTCATCAGCCCCTAGAACTTAGAACTACTTAAACCTAAGTAACCTAAGGACAGCACACAACACCCAGTCATCACGAGAAAATCCGTGACCCCGCCGGGAATCGAACCCTTGAACCCGGGCGCGGGAAGCGAGAACGCTACCTCACGACCACGAGCTGCGGACAAAGGGCTGTAAAATTTTTGTTTAAACGAAGGAGAGAGAAAGTGCTTGAAGTTAAGCGATGTGCAGGGCCGGTAACGTTTTGTAAAATCTGTACGTAAATTGTGCCGGCCGAAGTGGCCGTGCGGTTCTAGGCGCTGCAGTCTGGTACCGCGAGACCGCTACGGTTGCAGGTTCGAATCCTGCCTCGGGCATGGATGTGTGTGATGTCCTTAGGTTAGTTAGGTTTACGAAGTTCTAAGTTCTAGGGGACTAATGACCTGAGAAGTTGAGTCCCATAGTGCTCAGAGCAATTTTTTTGTACGTAAATTGTACAAATGGCGGTTCTAGGCGCTACAGTCTGGAGCCGCGCGACCGCTACGGTCGCAGATTCGAATCCTGCCTCGGGCATGGATGTGTGTGTTGCCCTTAGGTTAGTTAGGTTTAAGTAGTTCTAAGTTCTAGGGGACTGATGACTTCAGCAGTTAAGTCCCATAGTGCTCAGAGCCATTTGAACAATTGTTTTGTACAAATGGAAGAAACATTTACATAACGAACAAAACATGCGTCAAAATGAAACTCGAAAAACTTTGAAAGAAGAACTGTCTGAAAGATTTAGAAGTGCTCATGACAGTCAATGCACCGTTGACAAGGGCGTCTATGAGACTGTGTCCTCTGGTTACACAGATTCTAGACATTATACGGAAAAGGAAGTCCCAAAATTACGAATATTACTTAAGGAAAGCATATAGAGATGTCACTGATAGGTAATACTACAGAGAAATTCGTAGATGATGTTATCCTTCAAAATGCTGTCTATAAATGCAATCAGTCAGGTTTTACACAAGATCTACGACAAAACTCACTTTTCTATTTCGAGCGAAAAAAAGACAGAATAGTTTGTGTAGTCGACGAATGCTATGACACATTCACATACATACATCAAAAAAAGTTTTGCATCATCCCGGTTCTCAGATCTCCTGAAGATGGACGATGACTGTGGATATTGTATCACAGACACAGTCCCTTTGATTGTTCAGAGATATCACTAAACTCGCCCAAAGATGTAAACAACCATGCATGTGCAGTGCATATTAGACGGAAGGGGCCTGACAGACGATCAGTTCCGGTCATTCCACAAGGAAGGAGGTACACGGCTCGTGTTGTCTGTAGTACAACCATGCCTAGACGGTCAATAACGCGGTTCGATCGCGTCCACATTGTTACTTTGTGCCAGGAAAGGCTCTCAACAAGGGAAGTGTCCAGACGCCTCGGAGTGAACCAAATCGATGTGGTTCGGACATTGAGAAGATACAGAGAGACAGGAACTGTCGATGACATGCCTCGCTCAGGCCTCCCATGGGCTAGTACTGGGAGCGGAAATCGGACAACAATTGTGAGGTCCAAAGAAATAATAGCAGTACTCGGTTGTTTGGTGTACTCAGTATTGCAAAGTGCCTGGTTTGGTATGCCACAAAAAGTGTCAGTTGTTGAAAAGTTATAAATTGCAACGGAATTTTAATTCAGTCTAACACCTGCCAGTGAATGTTGGCGTGAAGATGTCACAAATACGCAACGTTCAACAAGGACTCATACTGAAAACTAATGGAAATGACAAACAGACAAAATAACACCCAAATAGAATAAATGGAAAATTACGCTAAGCAACACAATATCAACATTAAATTACGTTAAACAGCTCATCCATGGAGACTAGTTATATCGTGCACCTTCTCTTCCCTTTGCAGTTCTCTTGTATCTTCGTACTCCAACAGGTTAATATCGTTCGTTGCGATAGTTTCTGTGGCATGGTTTTGAGCTGACTATTATTTCCTGTTTGAATTTTCTCTGCGTGACCCCTGTGATGGGTTATGTGGCCTCAATTCCACAGATTCGCTACGTTGGTCATTCCATTGACCTTGATCGTTGTATGTCCTGCTATTGCTTTGCTGTTGGTCCCTAGAATCCTGTTGATCCTGGTTCGAGTTCTGTTGCTTTCTCCAGTTTCAGTTTCGTCGGTAGTTGTTGTTGTTATGATTATAATTTCCTCGTCTTCTCCTACTTTCCCATGATGGCTGGTTATTCCCATTGAAGTTTGAATTTTGGTTTCAATTCGATCGATGTTTTCCCCCATTTCGTCCATCGTCATTCCTTTCTGGCCAGTTACGGTCATTATTTCTACTTCTTTCCCGCGAGTTGTGAATTTCATTCACGAACTCGAGTTCGCACAGAGCACTCTTGAAAACTTCGATTGAATCGCTGCATCTACCGATGAGCAGTTGCTGGTAACGTAAAGGTAATTTAATGTAGAGGTGCCTTATTATTTTCCTTGGGACTGTATGGTTGATCCAAGAATCGGTTCTCCTTGACCAGGTATTCGAAGAATTTGACAGGACTGCGGAATCCTGACGCTTCTAAGTCCCTTCCTAACATGATCTCCTGTTTTATCCTCTCCTGTGTGTCTTGCGACCAATATGTGTTATGGAATGCGTCCTCAAATTTTTGGTAGGAGCGATAACTCTCCACAAGTCCCCTCGTATGTTCTGCAATCGATCCTTCTAAGAAACCACAGATAAATAGGAGCTTGTACTTCAGTGGCCAAGATTCTGGTAGCACGTTATCGTACTGTGCCATCCAGGTCTTTGGATGTAATGCGTTGTTTGCCTCTTTGTAGACTTGAAAATTCTGGATGGTCAAGAAAAGTTTGTGGTCGAAAGGTTCGACGAATCCGCCGTACGAATTTTCCCTCTCGTCTGCAGCGCCTGATTCCATGTATCCGTGCCCTAACGATCCTCGTGCACTGTTTTGGTATCCCCTCGTATTGTCAGATTCACGTAATAACGTTTCTGACCTCCGCAGACGTGTACAATTGTTTTCCTGCTCGGTCTCTGACATGCTACTTGTTACCGACGGAGCGTGTTCTATTACGCGTTTCGCCGTGGCAGGAGCATATTCCTGCTGCATTCGCCCATGTGCAGGGTGTGTGTCCTCATATAGCGGTTCGGAGAGTCGCAAAACATTTTCTTCACTTCTGTGATGCTCTCGATGGCGCTCTACCGGACGAGATTGTGTTCGCAATTGCTCGACCCGCTCATGTGTCTGCCGAACATCCTTAGCCAACTCGTTTCGTTGCGTGGCGACTCGGATCTGCTGATCTTTAACTTCAGACATTTCAGCCTGTTTGATTTCTATCTGTTCCATTCACTTCGCACCGTCAATCATTTTTTCCTGCGTTGCCTAGCTTTTGGAGAGTTGCAAGTGCATTTTTTGTCTTACATACCTCAATTCTTGCCAGTTTTTATTTGTTCTTTGGCCACTGATGCGTCCTTTCGTGCTACTTGCACTACCAATGGCGCTGTTTTAGCATCGCGCTTCTCCTGGTCCGCGATCTCACGCGTTTCTGCTGTCGTTTTCTTGACATTCTCTAGCTCTTCTTGGATTCCTGCGATCTCTTCCTTCTACCGTCAGAGACCGCTCTTATGACTAATTTGTGTCTTTCCTCCTCTTCTTCTCGTCTCGTTTTCTCTGCCTCTTGTCTCTTCCTGTCTGTCTCTTGCCTCTTCCTATCTGTCTCTAGTCTGTTCCTTTCTGCCTCTTGCATGAATTGCATGAGAGCCTCGTAGTGAGATCCACCGCTAACACCTCCAGGACTAGATGAACGAGATGTCGTTATTCTGTGACGTTTCGATCGTGATTCTGGTCTTCCAGTCTCACTGATGGTGCGTCTCGTACGGGCAGCGCATAAAATTTCGTTCTGCCGCGGTCTCCTGTTCACTTTCGTCACCTGACTGAGACATATCGTCATACCCTGCAGGTTCTACGTTCGACATTTCTGTCCGGTCTGCAACTGCATTTACCTAAGAATCCCGTGTGATATCTGCCTGCTCACCGCTAATAGTCTGACGTGGATCCATGGTTAACAAAACACAATTACTACCGCTACTCTGTAGCAAACGTGCCTTGCTTCTTATAAACATGCACTCTGAATCTGACCCAAACGAATTTAAACGCTACACTTTTCTATGCCACACAGATTCTACTCTAAATTACGCTCCCGTGAGCTACTGATTCCTAGTTCCTGACAACGAATTCAAATAACAGCACGCTTGTCTACGCTAACAAAGGAAATTCTCAATCTAGCCTAACAAATCAGCACAACGCCGTTCGCCGTCAGAAACGAACAATCAAGTGACACAGAAATCACAACCACAACATGAAAATACACACATACAACAATTAAATATTAATACTAAGTCTAGGCGCCAGCAACGCGAATCTTTTCTACCCTGTGCACCACATTAAACATGGGAAACAGAAACTTAGCTAGGCAATACTATCTACTATCTGACGGCCAGATACACACATACAACAATTAAATATTAATACTAAGTCTAGGCGCCAGCAACGCGAATCTTTTCTACCCTGTGCACCACATTAAACATGGGAAACAGAAACTTAGCTAGGCAATACTATCTACTATCTGACGGCCAGATACACACATACAACAATTAAATATTAATACTAAGTCTAGGCGCCAGCAACGCGAATCTTTTCTACCCTGTGCACCACATTAAACATGGGAAACAGAAACTTAGCTAGGCAATACTATCTACTATCTGACGGCCACAGAAGGTGCCATCAATTCAAAATTCTGCGCAAGGGACGTCAATTTGAGTGACTATGCAAGGCAAAGCGATCTGACAGTCACAGAAGGTGCCATCAATCTGAGATCCTGGCATGGGACCCCACAATGAAAGGTAACCCTTGTGGGACTATATAAACTGATTGGGAATTTTGGCATAATTTTAATGTTCTAAAAACATCTATTTTTTCTTTAAAACAGACATAAATTATGCTAAACAAGTTATTGATTGAATATCGTAAACAACTAACAGGTGATTCAAGACTACACTGGAAAAGGATCCTGGGTGGCAGAGACAGTATAACTAGTGGAGTGAGTAAAGTACTCTGGCCCTAAAAATGTGGATAACGCAGTCTGAATTGAACTGCCGCTGAGCAGACTTTGATTGATCAAATCTACTGTAGTTTCTCTACGTAGGTGCAGCTCAGAGCAAGTGGCGATTGAGATCTGTACACTCTGACAATGCCGGAGCGCCAGTACGTTACCCTGTTTGCTTCGTGCGGCTGGTGAGATGTGGAGACGTGGAGAAGGCAACTGTGAATCGATCGCAGCCACGTAAAAAATACAAAAATCTCACGGTCTAGCGATCAGGCTGACGGATCGCAATTTACTCTCGCTCGCTGGTCGTACCAAGGACCAATTTGACTCACTTATACGACAGAGCGCACAAGGATACCAAACGACAAGAATGGTAAACCAAAAAAGAATAAGTGTGCCCTCGGCAAACGAGTAGTCCGAGACGTTTCAAGTCACACTGTCGGTACAGTAAGAACTTCACCACTGGCTCCGCAGTCTGAACTACTCGCAAGTGAAGTCAGGACAGGTCCGAAGTACTAACCACACATGCCAGAGCTTCGACCACAAGTGCTTCCAGACCAAAGTCCTGCACCCAGAGCTTCCCACCTCTTAAGGAAAAAATCCGTTTACCCGAAAAGTGCACGAACGACACTGCCTTCACCTCATCTTGAGGCAATCACAGGGCTCTAGAGGCGCTAAATCTCCCCTCCCACACGACAGCACAAACTCATGTCGAACCAGAGCAAGGGTTGAGAAACCTGCAACTCTGAAAAAAAAAAAGAAACCGCCAATTACTGGCTTTCTTAAGTTTTCGCACAGGGGAAGAGACGATTTTCTCTGCAGTCGTGTCATTTCCCACAGCAACAAGTGAACAGATACAATCTCAAAGATCTTTATCTAAATCGCCTGTGCCTTGGAGCTTGTTAGTCCTAGCTATGAGGTGTTGTAAAGATACTATCTCGAAACGTTTCTCAGACGCCGGATTTTTCTTATACAAACGAGGCGACCAGGAAGTGGTTCACTGGCCTATTTACTATCAGCGAACACGGAAATTTGTGAATTTTTATTACGCGTGGATCTGCACACAATGCCTCATTTACGTCTCCACTGTGTAGACACGTTTCATCAGTCCGTCACCCCCAGTCCAGGCTTCTGCTGGCGCCATGGCAGGTAGCTCGGCATTGTTCTGCTGGAAACCTGTCTCAATGAGGGGCTGCCCTGTCTGCCCTGTACGACTGTTGACCAGTCTGCCAATTGCTTTCAATTCCCAACATGCTGTTTCTATGAGCCAAGAACCATAAAAATACCTCATGCTTTTAGCGCCCTACCAGGCTCCATCAACGTCTGCTCAGGTTGTTAACTTTCTACAGTCTCACTCAAGGTGCGCCAGGTTGTAATAAACTCTTTAATAATTTTTCGTATGCGGAAAATAGATGAGAGAGTAACTTGTACTCTCTCAACAGCTATTCGCTGGTGACACCGTCCTGGGCACCACAGCGATCAGCAAAGCGTCGTAGGTTGCTTCTCACCCTGCTTGTCAGATCATTTATGTATGTAGTGACAACCAAAATATCCCACTTATATCACTTTTGTCCCTGTCACAAATGCTCGCAATGCACCATCATTATTTAGAAACTGTAAATGACTTCCGCCATAAAATTTTCGAAAATAGCTTCAGTCTGGTATTCTTTTTCCATGATGCTATGCGTATGCTATGCTGTCTACTTTCTTCCAGTCTACAGCAGTGGCTCCCCTAATTACTTTATCGGTGATTGTTTCGACTTTTGACTACGAAAATGTTTTCTTCCTTCTGGCATTGTAATTTTAAGTTGGCACCACATTAACTCTGTTGGTTTGAAGTGGCGGTGGTAATGTGAAAGACTATTCACTGAATGCCTGTTTATTTTTGCCAGCTCGTCGATTTCGTACCTGGGAAGCTGTGGTGTTGTCAAGAAGCAGCTCTATAAGTACCACCTCTTTAAAATTCTGTTACTTCGACGCTGCGACGCTCAGGCTATTCTCCCCCTCATTTCACTATCACATTCTAAGCGTCTTGTGAAGACAGATGACGAAGAGCATTTTCAATTGTATTCGTTAACAGATTTTCCATATTTGGTATTGATGAGTCTACAAATGACTTTGTAAATATATCGCGGCTCATTTCTTCTTGATAATATTCTGTCTACTTTAAAAACCAGAAAACAGTCTGAGAGAAAACTTTGGGAGATTTATGTGTAGAAGATTGACTCACTTGTCGTCTGAAGGCATCTCCATTGTTCTTCTCGTTGTGTTGCCTCTTGAACCCTGCTTGAGAACATAGCCACACCACTTCGTCGATATTCATGCCACCAGATCTATCTAAAAAAAAACCAGGTTGTATGTCCACTCTCCATCAGTGCATCCCACATGAATCTGAGACTACTTCTTTCTTCCTATCTATCAATTCTAAAGTAATTTTGAACATTGTCCGAAAACGTTTTGAACATCAGGAGTTGTTAACGAGAAACCAAACCTATAAATACTTCAGAATGAGATTTTCACTCTGCAGCGGAGTGTGCACTGATATGAAACTTCCTGGCAGATTAAATCTGTGTGCCGGACCGAGACTCGAACTCAGGTCCTTTGCCTTTCGCGGGCAAGTGCTCTACCACTGAGCTACCCAACCACGACTAATGTCCTGTCCTCACAGCTTTACTTCTGCCAGTATATCGTCTCCTACCTTGGAGAGTTTAGAAGGTAGGAGACGAGATACTGGCAGAAGTAAAGCTGTGAGGAGGGGGCGTGAGTCGTGCTTGGATAGCTCAGTGGTAGAGCAATTGCCCGCGAAAGGCAAAGGTCCTGAGTTCGAATCTCGGTCCGGCACACAGTTTTAATCTGCCAGGAAGTTTCTATAAATACTTGTTCATAAATACAGAGTGACCCAAAAACCCGTTAACATTTGAAAACTCAATACTTCACAGACTAATGGAGGTAGCGAGGTAAAAATTGACATTCGAGCTGGAAATGACATGGTTTTTTATTGAAATCAAAAAAGTGCACATGACAAGTAATGGCGCTTCATATGACACAAAAGTAATAATTAGTATAACAGTTGATTTTTAGCAAAGGCGATGTTCTTTTTAGTAAATGCTCAACATGTCGGCCAACATTCATCAACAACACGTGTTGTCGAGACACAGTACTGTGAACAGCATTGTACAGCATTTCGGTAGGCATGGTGAGAAATTGCCGTCGGATGTTGTCTTTCACCATCATTAATGAGGTCGAACAATAGCGGTAGACTTGGGACTTCAGGTAACCTCAAAACCAATAATCACAAGGATTGAGGTCTGGGGACCTGGGAGGTCAAGCATGACGGAAGTAGCAGCTCAGCACTCGGTCCACACCAAACTACACTATGTCATGCAAAGTATCCGGACACCCACAAAAACATATTAGTTGCATTGTGCTGCCATCTACTGCCAAGTGCTCCATATCAGCGACCACAGTAGTCATTGGACATGGTGAGAGAGCAAAATGGGGTGCCCCACGCAACTCACGGACTTCGAACGTGATCAGGTGATTGGGTGTCACCTACATCTATACCCGAGATTTCCACACTCCTAAACTTCCCATGTGATAGTAAAGTGGAAATGTGAAGGGACACGTACAGCAGAAATGCGTACAGGCCGACCTCGTGTGTTGACTGACAGAGACCGCCGACAGTTGAAGATGGTCGTAATGTGTAATAGGCAGATATCTATCCAGACCATCGCACAGGAATTCCAAACTGCATCAGGATCCACTGCAAGTACTATGACCGTTAGGCGGGAGGTGAGAAAACTTGGATTTCATGGTCGAGCCGCTGCTCAGAAACCACACATTACGCCAGTAAATGCTAAACGACGCCTCACTTGGTATAAGGACCGTAATCAGTGGACGATTGACCAGTGGAAAAACGTTGTATGGAGTGAAGAATCATGGTACACAACGTGGCGATCCGATAGCAGGGCGTGGGTATGGTGAATGTCCGGTGAACGTCATCTGCATGCGTGTGCAGTGCCAACAATAAAATTCGGAGGCGGTTGTATTATGGTGTGGTCGTGTTCTTCATGGAGGGGGCTTGCACCCCTTGTTGTTTTGCGTGGCACTATCGCAGCACAGGCGTACATTGATGTTATAAGCACCTTCTTGCTTCCCACTGTTGAAGAACAATTTGGGGTTGGCTATTGCATCGGGGATGGCGGTTGCATCTTTCAGAACGATTGAGCACCTGTTCATAACACATGGCCTGTGTCGGAGTGATTACACGAAAATAAAATCCCTGTAATGGACTGTCCTGCACAGAGTCCTGACCTGAATCCTAAAGAACACGTTTGGGACGTTTTGGAACGCTGACTTCGTGCCAGGCCTCCCCGTCCGACATCGATACCTGTCCTCAGTGCAGCAATCCGTGAAGAATGGGCTGCCATTCCCCAAGAAACCTTCTAGCGCCTGATTGTACGTATGCCTGCGAGAGTGGAAGCTGTCCTTAGGCTAAGGGTGGGCCAACACCATACTGAATTCCAGCATTACCGATGGACGGCCCCACGAACTTTTAAGTCGTTTTCAGCCAGGTGTCCGTATACTTTTGATCAGATAGCGTATGTGTATAAGAGATCTTCCACACGTGCAGCAACATGGGATGGAGCGGAATCCTGCATAAAAGTCGTGCCTTACAACTGGTGTTTATTAGCCAGGCTAGGGATGATCCGATTCCATACCATATAGGCCTACCTCGCACCCGTCACGTTGACAGTTTCAAAAGCAGCACTCCGCATTTCCTCGAAGAAGAAGAGTCCAATCACGATTGATGTCGTAAATCTACACCACATGGTGACTTTCTCGTCATGCAGTCGGGCTTCCATGACAGTTCCAGATTTTCGGTAACCAAAGTTCTGTTGCTGCGTCACTGACGTGCTGCCGTCCAGCGCCGTATGTTGGCCAGTTTTTGCACTCGGTTTTCGTTTCAATAAAACCCCATGTCATTTCAGGCATGTGTGGCACGTTTTACCTTTTTATCTGTATTATTCTGTGAATTATTGCACTTTCAAATGTTAACGGACTTGTAGGTCACCCTGTACGTATCTTTGCCCAGTCAAGGAGGAATAATTAAACGAAACGATTAAAAACATTTCACACGCAGCATGAAATGCGGATATCTGATCACGTATTTCCTTAACTAGAAACGAATAGCAAATGGTTTCTTCACAATTCTTTCATGAACGCCAGTGAAAATCCTATTAATTCCTCACCAATACAGCGATGAACTGCTCGCGCTGAAGAAAGTGTGAGGACTCTAAGTAGCTAATTCTGAAAGCTGCACGTGAAAAATCCTCCTAGTAAGATATGAGATCGAGTGAAAGCGAATTTTCAGTATTTCTATGTGTGGTGCTTTCGTGTGTGTTGTGTGGACGCGCTCACGTGAGCGCGCTTTTGTCTTGGGTCTGCCTTTGTTGCATACATGAACAAAGGAGGGACCCAGCCCCGGCGGCAGCGCGACTTGTGCTCGGGCTGCTCTCATCACACAGATTAACCGCCTACGACGCTTCACAGCGACTCACAACCCAGCCCCATCTTTAATGCACCGAAGCAACTGTCTGAAACTCGCGCAGCCTTTACAGTAATCACGATGCAAAGCTGACTCAAATTTTCACTCAAAAATTTTCATCGGCATTGTATTTGAGAGGCCTGGTACAAGAATGAAGTGATAAATTTATAATAATTATGGAACTCTGAGCCACGAATAATAATAGTTCGTCACATCTGCACCTCTGCTAGTAACATTACGTAATAAAGTGTAGTAAAAGCAATGGAAATCAATGGTTCAAATGGCTCTGAGCACTATGGGACTTAACGCCTCAGGTCATCAGTCCCCTAGAATTTAGAACGACTTAAACCTAACTAACCTAAGGACATCACGCACACCCATGCCCGAGGCAGGATTCGAACCTGCGACCGTAGCGGTCGAGCAGTTCCAGACTGAAGCGCCTAGAACCGCTCGGCCACCAGCGAGCGGCTGGAAACCGATGTTCACCTATTATCCAGCAGTGGTCCAACCTCAGTTATACACTACTGGCCATTAAAATTGCTATACCACGAAGATGACATGCTACAGACGCGAAATTTAACCGACAGGAAGAAGATGCTGTGATATGCAAATGATTAGCTTTTCAGAGCATTCACACAAGGTTGGCGCCGGTGGCGACACCTGCAACGTGCTGACATGCGAAAAGTT
This sequence comes from Schistocerca serialis cubense, assembly GCF_023864345.2. Lineage (NCBI taxonomy): Eukaryota > Metazoa > Arthropoda > Insecta > Orthoptera > Acrididae > Schistocerca > Schistocerca serialis. The sequence continues at coordinate 857,241,193 of NC_064640.1, read as the reverse complement.
TCCAACTGATTTCTCATACACAAGCGGCATTTGACCGGCGTTGCCTGGTGAAACGTTTTTGTGATGCCTCGTGTAAGGAGGAGAAATGCGTACCATCACGTTTCCGACTTTGATAAAGGTCGGATTGTAGCCTATCGCGATTGCGGTTTATCGTATCGCTACATTGCAGCTCGCGTTGGTCGAGATTCAATGACTATTAGCAGAATATGGAATCGGTGGGTTCAGGAGGGTAATACGGAACGCCGTGCTGGATCCCTACGGCCTCGTATCACTAGCAGTCGAGATGATAGGCATCTTATCCGCATGGCTGTAACGGATCGTGCAGCCACGTCTCGATCCCTGAGTCAACAGATGGGGACGGTTGCAAGACAACAACCATCTGCACGAGCAGTTCGACGATGTTTGCAGTAGCATGGGCTATCAGCTCGGAGACCGTGGCTGCGGCTACCCTTGACGCTACATCACAGACAGGAGCGCCTGCGATGGTGTACTCAACGACGAACCTGGGTGCACGAATGGCAAACCGTCATTTTTTCGGATGAATCCGTGTTTGGCGACATCGCGGTGAACGCACATTGGAAGCGTGTATTAGTCATCGCCATACTGGCGCATCACCCGGCGTGATGGTATGGGGTGCCATTGGTTACACGTCTCGGTCACCTCTCGCTCACATTGACGGCACTTTGAACAGTGAACGTTACATTTCAGATGTTTTACAACCCGTGGCTCTACCCTTCATTGGATCCCTGCGAAACCCTACATTTCTGCAGGATAATGCACGACCGCATGTTGCAGGTCCTGTACGGGCCTTTCTGGATACAGAAAATGTTCGACTGCTGCCCTGGCCATCACATTCTCCAGATCTCTCACCAATTGAAAACGTCTGGTCAATGGTGGCCGAGCAACTGGCTCGTCACAATACGCCAGTCACTACTCTTGATGAACTGTGGTATCGTGTTGAAGCTGCATGGGCAGCTGTACCTGTACACGCCATCCAAGCTATGTTTGACTTAATGGCCAGGCGTATCAAGGCCGTTATTACGGCCAGACGTGGTTGTTCTGGGTACTGATTTCTCAGGATCTATGCACCCGAATTGCGTGAAAATGTAATCACATGTCAGTTCTAGTATAATATATTTGTCCAATGAATACCCGTTTATCATCTGCATTTCTTCTTGGTGTAGTAATTTTAATGGCCAGTAGTGGTTAACAAACGTATCAAGTTAACGCACACCAAACTAGATAAAATACAAATAGTGCTGTGTTATCAGCTTCGCAGCAAAAGTTTCTTCAGCATAGACCATATCTCTCCTCATGGAAACAGTAAAAATACACCTCCATATTCAGCGCCAGTACAAGGTAGATAAATTGATGTTGTGGAGAGTCTAAACTCTGAAGGTCCCAAGTGTTCAGAAATTAGTTGACCAACATTGATAGTATACGGGGGTTGGACTAAATTATGGAAACACCGCAAAAATGCATGCCAGAACATAAATGCTGATCCCAGTCAAGTCTGCAGGTTGCGCTGTTGTATTTGAGCACGAACGACGACTGTGCAATATTCTCAATACGTTGTAAGCGTCATTTGTCCTCAGAACAGTATTCTGTGTGGCTGCGAGTGCGTTATGTCGGAACTAAGTGTATTCGAACGTTGACAAATTGTTGGTGCTCGTATGGCGGGTGCTTCTGTAACCAAGGTGTTACAAGAGGCACCGATCCAACATTTATACCGCATACAGGGAAAACGGAAAAACATCATCCGCTAAGTCACACCGCGGACGAAAGTGTACGTTGAGTGGACATGGCAGGTGATTATGACGAGTGTGACGAAAAATAAGGGCACATCAGCTACAAAAGTCACTGAAGAACTGATGTCGATCTGGCGAACCTTGTCAGCACCAAACACCACGAAGGGAACCACATAAGCAGGAAATTTCAGGACGAGTCGGAATTCCGAAACCACTCATTAGTGACACAAATGCCTATAACAGGAAAACATGGTACCGAAGCCATAAAACCTGGAGTATGGAGAGATGGAAGAAGGTCATTTAGTCGTATGAATATTGTTTCACATTATTTCCAACTCCTGGGCGATTTTACGTCCCAGGAGTGAAACGTCGCCCTTGTCGGGTGACAATTTGGTCTGCTATACCGTGGTATTCCATGGACCCTTTGGTTAGTCTACAAGGGCGCATTACTGCCAAGAATTATGTGACCTTTTTGGCTGATCCGGTCCATCCCATGGTTCAATGTTTGTACCCAGTGATGATGCTGTTTTCCAAGGCGACAGGGTCGCCTGTTCACGGAACTCCCATCGTCGTAACTTGGTTTGTGAGTACGAGGATAAACTGTCGCATCTTCGTTGGTCACCACAGTCACCCGATCTCAGTATTAATGAGCCTTTTCTGGTCTACTTTAGAGAGAAGAGCATGTGATCGTTATCCACCTCCGTCGTCGTTACCTGAACTTGCCATTATTGTGCAGCAAAAATTGTATAAGATTTCCTTGACAAAAGTATAGGACCTGTATTGATTTATTCCGAGATGACTGGGAGTTGTTTTGAATTTCAGTTGGTTTCCTAAATAGTATTAGACATGGTAAAGTGGAAATGAGCGGTTGGCATCATTGGCCAGGAGGCCCGTTGCGGGGCAGGTCCGGCCGCCTTGGTGCAGGTCTTATTACATTCGACCCCACATTGGGAGACATGCGCGCAGGATGGGGATGAAATGATGATGAAGACAACACAATACCCAGTCCCTGAGCGGAAAAAATCTGTGACCCAGCCGGGAATCGAACTCATTTTGTTCTTTATAGTTCGTTGCAATTGTTCGTGGCGGACGTCCCCTGACGCCCATTGAAGTTCGTTATTGATCCATTCACTCAGTTTTTTTATTGCAGAGGGCAGCTAACCGTCTGACCGAACACGCTGAGCTACCGTGCCGGCTTCACTCGGCTATCGGGGCGGACATTAGACATGGTCATATGGTGTGTTTTTGGTATTTCCATATTTTTTTGATCAACTCTCGTATTCAACCCAATGTAGAAATGCAATGATCAAATGCGATTAAAATATTCACCGATGGGTTCCAAATAACAGATTACGCTCGCTTGGGCACCTCCTTTTATCCTGGTCTTCATCGCTCATAATCGCCCATAAAACCTCAGTGTTTACGACAGCCAATGACCATCATGAAAATTTTCCAGTTCATCCGGCCTCTAGGACAATACCAGAGCCTGATGACATATGGCTCGACTTAGGTGTACAGAAAAACAATAAAGTCCGTCTCAAAAACATAAATGCGTAAGCTCAACTTCAATGCATCCGACCACACGTCTAAACTTAAAGCAAGGGCATGCGACACGTGGGACGATGAATAAAAAGGATCACAGTGAGACGTGACCGCCAGTACTATAATCTCCAGTGCTCGAGAACTTAGCTGTATACGACAATAAAAAACCATTTAAAGGCCAACCCTGAAAAAATACACCCTTGTGTTTTCCGTTTCCGCAGCAGAAAGGTCAAGAGAGAACTTAATGTAACAAGAAATGTACACACGTTACAGTATTGCAGTGCTTGTGTTATTGCCGGCCGGTGTGGCCGAGTGGTTCTAGGCGCTTTAGTCTGGAAACGCGCGACCGCTACGGTCGCAGGTTCGAATCCTGCCTCGGGCATGGATGTGTGTGACGTCCTTAGGTTAGTTAGGTTTAAGTAGTTCTAAGTTCTAGGGGACTGATGACGTCAGAAGTTAATTCCCATAGTGCTCAGAGCCATCTGAACCAATTTTTTTTTTTTTTTTTTTTTTTTGCCTGTGTTATTCTGATTAGGATGCAAAGTTCCTTGGCATTGTAATCACAATAACACAGGCACTGCAGTGTTGTATTTATCTGCCGACACCGGGCAAGCGACTTTCAAGTACAACTTCTGACCTGTACGGGAATAAACATAATGGATGTACGAGTACAGGTCGTAGACGCATGGTTGACGATATATGGAAGTTTGGGTCTGGCAGTGAGTCGTGCACAGATAGTTATGTGGTATGCCGGCACAGTAGCTCATCGTGTTCGATAAGTGGGAAATCCCGGGTAGAGTTCCAGTCCGACACAAATTTCCATTTTCGTCATTCCATTCTATAGCTGATGATAGTCCTTATTCGCAATTGCGAATTCATTTGATGAGAAATGGACTAATCATGGTGAAATACAGATTTCCCACTTCGCAAACCACTATCGTTGCATCAGAAACTACAACAGCTTGTAGAGCCAAAAATGGTTCAAATGGCTCTGAGCACTATGGGACTTAACATCTGTGGTCATCAGTCCCCTAGAACTTAGAACTACTTAAACCTAACTAACCTAAGGACATCACACACATCCATGCCCGAGGCAGGATTCGAACCTGCGACCGTAGCGGTCGCGCGGTTCCGGACTGAGCGCCTAGAACCGCTAGACCACCGTGGCCGGCTTGTAGAGCCACCATAGACTTCAAGAGATATATACATTTCATTCAGTATCTGCTCTCATGGAGAGGTTCTTTACCATACCATGAACTGGCTATCGTACGATAGTGACATATGTGAGTATGGTTTCATGTTAATGTTGTGCAAGCCATCGCATTAGCAGAATATTACACAAATATAATATTTCACAGTAAATTCGTGTATATGTGTTGTTATTTACATTTTTCTGGTCAGTAGCGTAAGTGAATTACATTTATTGCCTGATATCTTGTGATCTTTTATCTCCTTACACAATGTACACAATGTGATCTAAAGTATCCGGGCACTTGGCTGAAAATGATTTACAAGTTCATGGCGCCCTGCACCGGTAATTCTGGACTTCCATATATGGTGTTGGCCCACCCTTAACCTTGATGACAGCTTCCACCCTCGCAGGCATACGTTCAATCAGGCGTTGGAAGTTTTCTTGGGGAATGGCAGCCCATTCTTCACGGAGTGCTATACTGTGGAGAGGTATCGATGTCGATTGGTGAGGCCAGCCACGAAGTCGGCCTTCAAAAACTTCCCAGACGTATTCTATACGATTCAGGTCAGAACTCTGTGCAGGCCAGTCCATTACAGGGAAGTTATTGTCGTGTAACCACTCCGCCACAGGCCGTGCGTCATGATCAGGGGCTTGATCGTGTTGAAAGACGCAATCGCCATCCCCGAATTGCTCTTCAAAAGTGGGAAGCAAGAAGGTGCTTAAAACATCAATGTAGGCATGTGCTGTGATAGTGCCACGCAAAACAACAAGGGGTGCAAGCTCCCTTCGTGAAAAACACGACCACACCATAACACCACCGCCTCAGAATTTTACTGTTGGCACTACGCACACTGGTAGGTGACATTCATCGGGCATTCGCGATACCCACACCTTGCCATCGGATCGCCACATTGTGTACCGTGATTCGTCACTCCACACAACGTTTTTCCACTCGTCAATCGTCCAATGTTTACGCTCCTTACATCAAACGAGGCGTCCTTTGGAATTTACTAGCTTGAGGTGCGGCCTATGAGCAGCCGCTCGACCATGAAATACAAGTTTTCTCGCCTCCCGCCTAACTGTCATAGTACGTGCAGTGGGTCCTGACGCAGTGTGGAATTCCTGAGTGATGGTCTGGATAGATGTTTGTCTATTACACTTTATGACCCTCTTCAACTGTCGGCGGTCTCTGTCAGTCAACAGACGAGGTCGGCCTGTACGCTTTTGTGCTGTACGTGTCCCTTCACATTTCCACTTCACTATCATATCGGAAACAAACGCCCTAGGGATGTTTAGGAGTGTGGAAACCTCGCGAACAGACGTATGACACAAGTGAAATCCAATCACCTGACCACGTTGCATGGGGGCTTAATTAATTATTATAAATGCAAATTCTTTTTAAATTTTCTGTAGTTGTATGTCCGATTACGAAGTCTCGTAAACGGTTGGCCCTGACTAGTATTTGTACGCAATCTGACTGCATAGAAAAACAACAAAGAATGAAAGAAAATTTTCGTTAACACAATTAATTAATTAATTAATTAAGTCCCCAGCAGCTATAAAACCAACACAACAACAAAGCACAAGTGTAACTGTTCTGTGTGTGGAAGTGTGATTCAACGTACACATCTGGCACGGTTCTTCTTCAATAAGACAAGAAATTTTAAATATCATTTATACTGAAGTAATTAAAAAAAATAGAAATACTATAATTGCGCAAGAAAACCAGAATTACACTCTAATACAAGAACACAAGCCAGATGCTTTGTTGACTGAACCTGTAATGACGCATTATTTAAGACATGGAAATAATGAAAAAAAGGGAATATTTTACCTTCATTTATATTGACGAAAAGCACTCTGATCATTACAGTATCTCCATTCTAACAACATCTGCTGTCTAGCCCATCAAACAACTGCATAAAACATGGAACAAGCACTCTCCACTACGACTTCTCGACAAGAACTCTTCACTACGCCATCTCAGCAAGCACAGACTACTACGAGTTCTCGACAAGCACTGCCAGTGGAGGCGGCGGAATAATACTCTTTGGCGCAATCTCTGGCGCTGTGGCTCAGTGTAGCCACCTTTCATATTTCCTTCCTCCACAGGCCAGAACTTGATGGTATTTTTGCCAGCATTGGTGGTGAAAATACCACCAAATTCGTCCACAAAAATACAGACAAAATAAAAGATAATATTAATACGTAAATATCACATAATTAGATAAAATTTTTGGCTTTGCACTGACCTTTCAATAATCTAATATATGAAATACAGTACGCAATACAAATTCCTTCATACATATGACTTTACATAATAGTTTACACAATACACAAAAAATCAGTTTATGCAAATGTTCACATAAAATGCTTTTAATTATTAAAAAAAAAAGTAGTTGATAGTTCCAGCAGTAGCACCCAGCAATGGTCAACAGGTGCAGACACCAACAAGTGACATCATTCAGCAGAAGCAGTTCCATTAGTGGCACTCAGCAATGTTGAGCAAGTACAGACACCAACAGGTGACATCTTTTCAGTAGAAGCAGTCCATCAGTGGCACCCAGCATTGTTGAACAGGTGCAAACACCAACAAGTGACATTATCTCAGTAGAAGCAGTCCGTCAGTGGCACCCAGCAATGTTGAGCAGGTGCAGACACCAACAAGTGACATTATGTCAGTAGAAACCGTTCCATCAGTGGCACCCAGCAATGTTGAACAGTTGCAGACACCAACAAGTGACATTATTTCAATAGATGCAGTCCATCAGTGGCACCCAGTAATGTTGAACAGGTGCAGACACCAACAAGTGACATCATTTCAGTAGAAGCAGTTCCATTAGTGGCACCCAGCAATGTTGACAAGGTGCAGACACCAACAAGTGACATTATTTCAATAGATGCAGTCCATCAGTGGCAACCAGTAATGTTGACAGGTGCAGACACCAACAAGTGACATTATGTCAGTAGAAGCAGTTCATCAGTGGCACCTATCAATGAAGAGCAGGTCCAGACAGCAGTCCATAATATTCACTATCACTAATCACACTGTTCATCAGAGTTTATAAGCAGAAATTAAACATGTCCTAGTGGCACCAATCATGCAGAAAAAGTGCAAGTAACAGTCCATAATATTCACTATCACTAATCAGACAGTTCAGGCATGAACAATAGTTTGAATGCACACACAATTGCTTTTACAAAATTATTATCAATTGTCTTACACTAAACATACAAATTATAAGAAACACACAAATGATATCAGATAATTGTCATATTAACTAATACAATACACAAATAACAGTAAACCTATAATATTTATGGGTGTCAGTGCAAGCCACAACAAACAAATAAAATAATATTTAGGAGATAGGTTGGTACCAATTATTTGGGATAGGAAAGGAAAACACACAAAACACACTCACTCATCTTTCATCCACATTAAGTACTACTGTGTAATTGAATAGTGTTAACTGTGTAAATGCAATTCTGTCAAAGGTTTGATGTTCGACATGTGTATCAAGTAGTAGTGGCAGCAATGTATAACAGTCAATAATAGTTAGTCAACATCATAGTCATCATGTCAAGACGCATGTTTGCCAAGCCAGATCAAAATGTACGGTTGCTGAACAACTGTCAGTGAGCCAAGATATGCAAATACACTCCTGGAAATTGAAATAAGAACACCGTGAATTCATTGTCCCAGGAAGGGGAAACTTTATTGACACATTCCTGGGGTCAGATACATCACATGATCACACTGACAGAACCACAGGCACATAGACACAGGCAACAGAGCATGCACAATGTCGGCACTAGTACAGTGTATATCCACCTTTCGCAGCAATGCAGGCTGCTATTCTCCCATGGAGACGATCGTAGAGATGCTGGATGTAGTCCTGTGGAACGGCTTGCCATGCCATTTCCACCTGGCGCCTCAGTTGGACCAGCATTCATGCTGGACGTGCAGACCGCGTGAGACGACGCTTCATCCAGTCCCAAACATGCTCAATGGGGGACAGATACGGAGATCTTGCTGGCCAGGGTAGTTGACTTACACCTTCTAGAGCACGTTGGGTGGCACGGGATACATGCGGACGTGCATTGTCCTGTTGGAACAGCAAGTTCCCTTGCCGGTCTAGGAATGGTAGAACGATGGGTTCGATGACGGTTTGGATGTACCGTGCACTATTCAGTGTCCCCTCAACGATCACCAGTGGTGTGCGGCCAGTGTAGGAGATCGTTCCCCACACCATGATGCCGGGTGTTGGCCCTGTGTGCCTCGGTCGTATGCAGTCCTGATTGTGGCGCTCACCTGCACGGCGCCAAACACGCATACGACCATCATTGGCACCAAGGCAGAAGCGACTCTCATCGCTGAAGACGACACGTCTCCATTCGTCCCTCCATTCACGCCTGTCGCGACACCACTGGAGGCGGGCTGCACGATGTTGGGGCGTGAGCGGAAGACGGCCTAACGGTGTGCGGGACCGTAGCCCAGCTTCATGGAGACGGTTGCGAATGGTCCTCGCCGATACCCCAGGAGCAACAGTGTCCCTAATTTGCTGGGAACTGGCGGTGCGGTCCCCTACGGCACTGTGTAGGATCCTACGGTCTTGGCGTGCATCCGTGCGTCGCTGCGGTCCGGTCCCAGGTCGACGGGCACGTGCACCTTCCGCCGACCACTGGCGACAACATCGATGTACTGTGGAGACCTCACGCCCCACGTGTTGAGCAATTCGGCGGTACGTCCACCCGGCCTCCCGCATGCCCACTATACGCCCTCGCTCAAAGTCCGTCAACTGCACATACGGTTCACGTCCACGCTGTCGCGGCATGCTACCAGTGTTAAAGACTGCGATGGAGCTCCGTATGCCACGGCAAACTGGCTGACACTGACGGCGGCGGTGCACAAATGCTGCGCAGGTAGCGCCATTCGACGGCCAACACCGCGGTTCCTGGTGTGTCCGCTGTGCCGTGCGTGTGATCATTGCTTGTACAGCCCTCTCGCAGTGTCCGGAGCAAGTATGGTGGGTTTGACACACCGGTGGCAATGTGTTCTTTTTTCCATTTCCAGGAGTGTACTTCCTCTCTCCAAAAAAAAAAAAAAAAAAAAAATGTACTGCTTATTGATTTAACAAAGTGTGTGTAGACAATCTTCCTTCCACTTTAGTGTTCTAGTCTGCCATCTTCATCCTCCTTGTTCCATATAGACCAACAAAAAAAATATGCACCTCACTTACTTTACCTCTTATCCACCAAAACTCCAATAATCATCAGCATCACATAATCTCAATACTTCAATAATACCTCTTACGTCGATACATATAAACCTTATCATCACTATCATTTACCTTACCTCTTGTCCACCAAAACTCCAATAATCATCAACTTCACATAATTTCAGTACCTCAATAATACCTCTTCAATACGTTGATACATATAAATCTTATTACCAATATCATTTCACTTCCATAACAACTCTTTCCTCTAGTCAGTCTCCTCGAACAAGTACAGATAAAATTCTAGTGCAAACTTCATCATCCCATACAATCCGTAGACACAATGTCCACACACAACCTCTGTGTAATCCATCTGACCCATATCTTCTACTCATTATGAATTATAAATACATTTTGGTTACCTTGTCCATCATAAAATAAAAAAAATGCATACATGACCTCTAACAGCCTTTAGTTCGAAGAACTTTCAGTAAGTAAGTACGATTACGAAGTGGGAATAATCGTGATATTTCAGTGTGTACACCACCTCAAGAATCATGGCAGAAGCAAACATGTGGAGTACCTCCTGTGTCAAGTGTCACCTGCTACTTCAATTGCTCACGAAGAACGCAGTGCAACAATTGCTGATGGTCCAAAACTAGCATTGGCATGTCATGTCGCTAGTCTCCTTCCTATTAGCACAAACCCATACAGCTTTCATAAAACCTCCAGCCCATGCGACCTCCATGAAGTTTCCCGCACCAATGTCGTTCGTCGAATTATAGCAGCTCACCCTCCCACCCTAAAATATAAGACACTGAGCGCAAGCAAAACATGCAATAGCGAGTAAACACACCAGTAGAGAACATAATGTCAACAAGTGGATGCAGCACAACTCCCACCACGAGGATCCGCCAAGCAAACAATCCACAATCAACACCATAGTGTGACCCAAACTCCATGTTCGCACACAGCACCTCAGCATTTCTATATACCAAATTAAATAGTAGTTATGACAACAAACAGAAGTGTATAAATATGCAATCCATACGCACAGCAGCAAACATATATCTTACGTAATAAACAAGTCATTAGCATCATATCAGCATAAGCAAATAAATGTTCATATGTAATCTTAATAAGTAAACATGAAGGCGCAAGCAGATAAATCACAAAGTATAACTTACACACATAACCATAGTCAGCACAATTAATCAGGTGAAAATTATAATTTAAATAAATAAGCACAGCAGGCACATAAAAAAATAATGTGACATCAGCAAAAGAGCATAGCAGCCAAGCGATGCATAATATACACAAGTAACAACCCTATTCATTAATCAATCATTGTCAAAATCAGTTAATGTACGCAAGCACGTCGCTTCACAAGTAAATTCATAGAACACGACATTTAGCACAAAGTATGAATCACATAATCGCGAGCAGAAAATTACGTCTAAAGTACGTACCTAAGTGGAAATATGCTACCTGAAAAATAAACTCAATTAATAGTTACCTTTTTAGTATATTAGTTTCTTCTTCGAAATTACATTCTTCCTGAAATTTTCTCGATAGCAAGTCGTCTTAACGTCGGACACGCACAGAATTTACCTGAAGTTCTTAAATATTTTATAGAACCGTATCCTGAAAAATACTGAACGTTAATAACATAATTTATCAAGTCACTATAGCTTTATACTGAATTTATTCGGAGAAATTAGACTGTGTATTTGTTCACGGCTGTCAGTGCATTCGCACTGAGCGCTCGATCAGCTGTAGGCGCGTGAAGTAGGAAGTAATTGTTTGCGGTCAACGACTGCCTTGTGCAGCGCGCAGACTTGACTGTTGCTTTGAGAATGTGCCGCCGCCAGAACACGGCGCGGTATCCTTGCATTCTCTGTGTGTTTACATGTAACTGTTAGTTTCTCAAAAGTATGTCATTCCACAAAAATTTTAACGTTAGATATATGATGTACTCCCTTAGAGCGTCGAGATTTAAGAGTTTCTACTTCGACAGTGTTATCATGAATAATTTTGCGAACTCTATATGAACCGTTATAAAGCAGAAAAAATTTGCGACACAAGCCTTTTCCTTTGTGAGACAAACGTTGAGACTTAATTAATACCTTTTGACCAACTGACAAGATTTTTAAATGACCAGGACGCTTAGCTGATTTCTCTCTTCTAGCAGCCGCAGATGCAATATTTTGCAGAGCCAGGTTCACAACTTCAGAATGCCGCAGTTTCCGTGTAGGAGGAAAAGGAACGATTTCAGAAACGCGATTTGTCGGTGCTTTGTTTTTTTAATATCAGAATAGGCGGTAAAGAAGTTGAGTCATTAGGAAGTTCATTCAGAATGTTTTGAAAAATATGAAGATACTGATCCCAAGTTCTGTGATTCTGATGACAATAAAGACGACACAATTTATTGATTTCCTTCATCCATCTCTCTGAAGCGTTAGATTGAGGGTGAAAAAGTGAAATGAAGATTGGTTTAATCTTACGACGCCGTAGAGTACGAAGCCAAATTTTAGAGCGAAACTGTGATCCATTATCTGATATAACCTTATCAACATGACCCACTTCTTTAAGAAAATGTTTGATGAAAACATTAGATACTGAACGAGCTGTTGCTTTGCGTAAAGGTGTAAAACACACATATTTTGATGTCAGTTCCACTGCTACCAAAATGTACGCAAAACCATTACTAGAACGAACCACTGGACCGAACAAATCAACTGCAGCCATGTCCTTTAATTTCGCTGGAATGATCGGAAACAACGGTGCTCTGTGAGAAATAGTTGGCGGCTTAGCCTTTTGACATAATTTGCATTTGGCAAGAACAGATCGGCAATAGTTTTCTGCACTACAACGCCGTTATCTTCTACCTCTTGAAATAAATGTGCACCTAGGCCTTTGTATGACGAGTCCGTCGCGAAACAAAAATCTGTAGATAAATCCGGATGTGAAAGAAGTGGAGCAGCAACTAAAGCATCACGAAGTTGTTCAAATTCTGACTGAGCTTCCTCATCCCAACACCAATTAGATTTCTTTCCAGACAGTTCACATAAACGAGGTGTGGCCAAATCGTCCAATCTAACAAAGCGTCTAAGAAAATTACAGACACCAAGGAAACTACGAACATCACGTTTTGTAGTAGGAACAGCATAATTACGAATAGCGTCTAGTTTCTCTGGATCAGGAAGAATACCTTCTGTAGAAATAATATGACCAAGAAATTTCACCTGAGAACGACCAAATTCAGATTTTTCCAAGTCCACTGTAATGCCAACTCTTGCAAAAATGCGTAATAATGAATCCAAAATTTTGTTGTGCTCACTCCAAGAACGTTTAGCAATAAGAACATCGTCAACATATGAAGTAATATTGTTACGAAGATAAACAGGTAAAATTTCTTTTAAACTACGAATGAATGCTGCTGAAGGTACAGTAAGTCCAAATGGTAATTTCCGAAATCACTTTTGGGTAAAATAGTCATATCCGGTTATTCTTTACGACTCTATAGATAGATTGATAGTCGAAGAGTTGTTTTGACAGATGCAAAGAATAGTAAAAGAGTAGGCAGCGGTGCAGAAAACTAAAAGGGAAATAGCACCACTACAGCTCGGGGCCCTATGCACGCTACGGCACATATTCACTTAGTGTAGTGAATCCCCTGAGGACATTAATAGCCGCACATAATTTCCAGTTTGTGACTTAGTGGCAAACTTGGCGGAAGTGCGTACATAAATTGATCTAACCGTGCACATGGATGTATGTCATTCTTAGAATTACGAAAGATCTTAAATTTCCGAACAGTCAAAAAGTGTTTATAGTCAAAGTTTTCGCCTCGTGGTGACAAAGACCTACCACGTCTGTCCCAGTCCGATTGTCGATTATTGTCAAGTTCGCGCGCCTGGCGCTCTCTTGTTGCATCCCGTAAATGAAATAAATTATTTTCTTCAAACCCCTCAGCTATCTGTGATTCTAAATTTCTTCTACTGTCTTTTCCTACAATTTCGCCTTCATTAAATTTTCCCTGATTTTCAACATGTTTATTTATGTTCTGATACTCTTCAGTTTCTGCAAATGGTAATGGAGCTGTATCACCCGAATCTCTGTCCCCATTTAAGCTAAGACTTGTCAATTTATCTGAAATCTCCTCAACTCTTTCCGATAAGTCACCTAATTGTTCTTTCTGTTTATTTACGTCTTCCGTAAGTGTCAGGACTCGGGTTTCAGTATTAACACATTTAGTAGTTAACTGTTCATACTGTTGTGTTAGGTTATTTAATCTGTCATTTGGTACGGATTCCTCGATTCTCTCAAATATTTCTTCCTTATCGTGTGCACGTTGTAAATTTAACTCTGAAAATTTTTGTACTATCACGCGATCTCTTTCTTCCTGTTCTCTATCCTGTTCCTCTTGTCTGATTTCTATTGAAATTAATCTATTATTGTGAGCATTCAAAATCGGTTGTACTTCTTCTCTAATTTCTTTCTTTAATTCATCTTTCATGTTTTTGAAACATGTCCCTATTCGTGAGTCTAACCGTGTTTCCATTGTTTCCATCTCTGTTTTAATTGTTCCTATTTATGATCCCAGTGAGTCTAACCGTGTTTCCATTGTTCCCATATCAGTTTTTATTTCAGATCCCAAAGTTCCCATCTCTGTTTTAATTGTTCCTATTTGTGAGTCTAACCGTGTTTCCATTGTTCCCATATCAGTTTTAATTGTTCCTAGTTGTGATCCCAAATTTAATATTGCACTCATCAACTGCTCCATATCTTCTGTCGTTCATCTCGTATTCTGAAAATTTTTTGATTGTGAAAAATTTTGAACTGTTTCTGGACTATTTTATCGACTTATTAAATTGTTTTCAACTCCATTATTCATCATACTGTTGTCCTGTGTTGGCGAGTTCGCCATGGCAACAATTTCGTCATTCTCACTATTCATCATTTTCGCCTTTTTCATCGATCGCGTAATCATTTACAAAATATACAAAACTCGTCACTGTACGAAAATTATACACAATGACTCCTTATCTTCAACAATACCATTCACACGAGATGTTTCCCTCAAACACGATTAACGAACAACTGAAATAATTGCACTAAATTGTCAAACGCGTATACAAGACAACAAAATTAAATTCTGAAATACCATTAGAAGAATGACAATTACCAAATCTACACATGCAATATAGACTACAATTACTAAACTACAAATTACTACAACAATACTACTGTCTACTATTTTTACAATCAGAATAATTCCAAGTGACGATCCGAAGCAGCGGTCGCCACGTGCATGAGGGCTTAATTAAATAAATATGAAATGCAAATATTTTTTTTTAATTTTTTTGTCGCTGTATGTCCGATTACGAAGTCTCGTAAACGGTTGGCCCTGACTAGTATTTGTACACAATCTGACTGCATAGAATAACAACAAAGAATGAAAGAAAATTTTCGTTAACACAATTAATTAATTAATTAAGTCCCCAGCAGCTATAAAACCAACACAACAACAAAGCACAAGTGTAACTGTTCTGTGTGTGGAAGTGTGATTCAACGTACACATCTGGCACGGTTCTTCTTCAATAAGACAAGAAATTTTAAATATCATTTATACTGAAGTAATTAAAAAAAATAGAAATACTATAATTGCGCAAGAAAACCAGAATTACACTCTAATACAAGAACACAAGCCAGATGCTTTGTTGACTGAACCTGTAATGACGCATTATTTAAGACATGGAAATAATGAAAAAAAAGGGAATATTTTATCTTCATATATATTGACGAAAAGCACTCTGATCATTACAATATCTCCACTCTAACAACATCTGCTGTCTAGCCCATCAAACAACTGCATAAAACATGGAACAAGCACTCTCCACTATGACTTCTCGACAAGAACTCTTCACTACGCCATCTCAGCAAGCACAGACTACTACGAGTTCTCGACAAGCACTGTCAGTGGAGGCGGCGGAATAATACTCTTTGGCGCAATCTCTGGCGCTGTGGCTCAGTGTAGCCACCTTTCAACGTTCGAAGTCCGTGAGATGCGCGGAGCCCCCCATTTTGCTCTCTCACGATGTCTAATGTCTACTGAGATGGTTGATATGGAGTTCCTGGCAGTAGGTGGCAGCACAATGCACCTAATACGAAAAACATATGGTTTTGTGGGTGTCCGTATACTTTTGATCACATAGTGTATTTTCATATAATAAGGTACTTGTTGCGTCCTATGTGCCCCAAACAATAAAAACATGGAAAATCTGGGATATTATGTTGAACAGTCTGTATAGTTTTTTTAACTGGCTGTACAAGTACCTTCTTAACAGAAAGGTGCAGATGAAAACAGCATCGCGTTGGTATTGCTTAGTGAGGGGCGTCATCGATTATACCTAAATCCGAAGGCCCTCCTTTTGTGCATGATTTTCAAAGGTCTGCACTATCGCTCACAGCATAAACCTTCAACCAGACTTGTTCACATTAGTGTAAATAACATTCCCAGCATGCACATAATATAGTTAATTGTATAACTAATGTTACGATCAAAGGGGTAGCAATAAACACGTCATCTTTTCCCAGTATCGATAAGGCTAGTACTGAGCACAAAATATTAGTTATCTGATACTCATCAGACGAGGAGTTCTCTTTACATAACTCGTCCCTAGCAATTAAACCTAGATCTTCGTAACTATTTCCTTGCATGTTACGCCCTTCCTATCGTGGTAGGCTGTCTGTGCGCTTCTATAGACAGTCTTGTATCAAACTTCCAACATTCTCTAAATCGCTTTGCTGATTTGAGAGGCTAGACTCAAGACCATTTATATTCGCTGACACTAACAATAATATTGTAGACTGCAGCATGTAAATGTTGTAATTTTTCCTGCGCGGCTGGGCAAAGAAATGTAGTGATAGCAGCAATGTATTAGGAGGCTTGTCTCAGGGAAGTACAAAGCAATACATTTAAACAACAGGAGATACGTGAGGTCCATACCAACAGAAAATACCACGACTCGTACATTATAAATGTCGAAACTCTCCCGACAGCAAGTGAAGTTTTTTATGGCTGTATCATGTAGTAGTGTCTAGCACGTGATTGGTTGAAAATTTACCTTTAATGCAGCTTACACTCTTTCTGATTTGAAGCCCGAAATACACGAGGAATGACTGATTGATCAAATGATTAGATCCCGTTACTGCATACTGTGCAAGGTATTACTACTGGTCGATAAATATGCAGCTTATGGCAAATTTACTTTCTTGCTCGCCAGCGTACATCGTCCAGTCTAAAAGTTCCGAGAATGATTTTATTCCCCATATACAATAGACGTCAGCGCAGTAGCTACGATTGCAGCTTGAAATAGATAAGCAGTCAAACAGTCACTTATGAGCAGCCAGTGTCAAGTAGTGGTCGTGATGCTGCAATGTCTCAACGCTGTTGTCACAAATCGCAACGGAGCAACGAATTGAAAGTCTCTAAATCAAGTGTTAAAGGCATTCTCCAGAATGTTTTGAAGCAGAGAATGATGTGTACCAAATTTGTCCCACAAAACTTGATTCCCTGAAAAAAAAAAAAAAAGAGTAGTCGCCTGCCTTGACTTGAGTGAAGTGCAAGACGCGGACAAGTCTTTTCCGAAAAAAAAAAAAATCACAGCTGATATCACTTGCTATTATCAGTATGAACCTACCACAAAACAACAAAGTACAGAAACTCATATGAAGGGTCAACACTTTGACTACATAATCGACAATGACGCCAATGTGATGAGCGTGTTGAACAGCATCCCAAAGAAAGACTTTTATGACAGCTGCATATAGTTATGTGAATATTCTGTCCTCTGTAATCAAGGGGGGGGGGGGGGGAGAGAGACTACGTACACTGAGGTGGCAGAAGTCAAGGGATAGCGATATACACATATACAGATGGAGGCAATATCGTGTACACAAAGCATAAAAGGGTAGTGCATTGACGGAACTGTCATTTGTACTCAGGTGAATCATGTGAAAAGTTTCCGACACGATTATGGCAGCAAGACGGGAATTAACGTACTTTGAACGCGGAATGGCAGTTGGAGCTAGACGCATGGAACATTCCATTTCGGAAATCGTTAGGGGATTCAATATTTCGAGATCAACAGTGTCAAGAGTGTGCCGAGAATACCAAATTTCAGGCATTACCTCTAAATGGCCGACGACCTTCACTTAAGGACCTAGAGCACCAGCGTTTACGTAGAGTTGTCTGTGCTAATGGACAAGCAACATTGCATGAAATAACCGAGGAAATTAATGTGGGACGTACGACGAACGTATCCGTTAGGACAGTACGGAGAAATCTGGCACTAATGGGCGACGGCAGCAGACGACCGATGAGAGTATATTCGCTAACAGCACGACATCGCCTGCAGCGCCCCTCATGGGCTCCTGACCATGTCCGTTGGACTTTAGACAACTGGAAAGCCGTGGCCTGGTCAGATGAGTCCCGATTTTAGTTGGTAACAGCTGATGGTAGGTTTCGAGTATGGCGCAGACCTCACGAAGTCGTGGACTCAAGTTCTCAACAAGGCACTCTGCACGCTGGTGGTGGCTCCATAAGGTGTGGGCTCGGCTTATATGGAACGGACCGAGTCCTCTGGTTCAACTGAACCGATCATCGACTGTAAATGGTTATGTTCGGCTGCTTGGAGACCATTTGCAGCCATTCATGTACTTCATGTATGACAATGCACCACGTCACCGGGCCACAACTGACCGCAGTTGGTTTATATAACATTCTAAACAATTCGAGAGAATCATTTGGTCACCCAGATCACCCGACATGGATTCCATCGAATATTTATGGGACATAATCGAGAGGTCATTTGATGCACAAAATCCTGCATCAGCAACATTTTCGCCATTATGTACGCCTATAGTGGAAATGCAGCTCAATATTTCTGCAGAGGACTCCCAACAACTTGTTGAGTCCATATCACGTCGAGTTTCTGCACTACCCCGGGCAAAAGGAGATCCGACATTGTATTAGGAGGTATTCCAGGAGTTTTGTCACCTCCGTGCAGAACACATGGAGCATTGAAACCGTCATTTTAGCTTTTCTCTACTTTTTCTTAATCCAGTCTCGAAACTTTTTGGACTGATGGGTTACAGTTCTCGTTTTGTATGATATGTATCGATGTTTCATAACACGACATCTCTTCCATTCGTCGCGTATTTCGGACTTTACAGTTGACCAGGTTGTGTGTTAAGTGGATTGTAGAGAATTGCAGTACATAGTTAGTGGGGACAATAGCAACGAGGGCTGATGTCTGTGTGAGGCTCTGAAATATGCCGTGAAATCATCGTTACAAAAATGTTGGAGGCACATTTAGTTGCTTCCAATCTGTATTCGGAGCAGACCAATTCATTGTCACTAGTCGTACTTGTGAACAGAGAATTAATTCGTGAACTATTCCTCGACTATATAAAACAATAAATATTCGGAATATCCTTGCAGCCCTCTATCTCGACACTGTCACGTACAATCCCACATATTCAAGTCTCATTGCAGATCTCTGTCCTCGGAGTCTTTCACAGGGGCATCCTTCAATAAAAGCCGCGTCATTTCGAATAAAAGACTCGAGCTTCCGACAGCTGTCTCTGTCATCGTCATCAGGACTTGAAAACACTGTCTGCCTGGGCTGGCATTATGTTCTGCATACATCGATGTAATGGCAGCGTCTGGAACCTTCCATAGAGGGCTGGAGTGGCGCATGCGCGGAAGGCAAGTTGGCCAGCTCCTAGCGGCTCCGTCCAACACCGACTCAAAGGAAGGCCTCGGCGCTTGTTCGTGACGTCACGTCAGCTAGGCACGGCGAACACCACGTCTGTGGCAGGCATACTCATAATGGTGGTGTCTCCCTCTCTGACACAGGAAAATGTGAAACTATTGGCGGTAGTTGACCAACACACATTGTTCTGAGAGATTTCGGCAATCAATTAATTGTGCAATTCATTACACTTCTTAACAAATAGTGTACTCCTGAACTTAAATTTCCACCTGTTTTAAGGATTGACGTACAAAAACAACTTCATGGTCCAGCAGCAACAGAATTCGTGCTTCTTTACCTTATTTGTAAATCGGAGGAAGTTACGTTTGTACTGGGTTGCTTTTACAAGAAACTGTGGACATATTGGTGCCCTTCTTTAGGTATCTTGGTTGACTATGGGGCGAGGAGCACTGAATGTTAATGAAATATCAATTTCATTGTAGCCCCTGCGAGACAGTTCCAAAATGCCACAGAACTGAATATAACTTACAATTAAATTCAATATATGACTGTTTGCTCCAGCCCCCCCCCCTCCCCCCAACCAAGAACCTCCCCGTTGGTGGGGTGGTCGGGTGTCTCAGCGATATGGATAGACATACCACAGGTGCAACCACACTGAAGGTGTACACATTGGGGGAGGGGGTGGGGGACAGAAGAAGAGGCAAAAGAGAGATACTTGTTTTATCAAATAAATTTGTTTTATCTTATAATGTTTCTCCTTTCAGTTGCAAGAGGGGAATATTTATCTTTTCTAATATGCATGTTTAAAAAAGTTTATGCTCAGCAATATTTTCGATGTATGAAGCTATTTTGTTTCCTGTTTAGAATTCCTTTCGTTGAAAACGACTGTAATCTAATGTCTGGCAACAGTTGGACATTTATACATGTAAGTTAGGTCACATTTCCAGTGACGATATCAAACGAAAATAAATAAATAAAAGAAACGAGTTAATTGTAAGGGGGTTGGGGTAAGTTTCGATAACAAAATGGATCAAGTAAATATAGTTACTTGAATGTAAAATTTCCAAAGCTGGCAATGGGGCAAAGCATCTTCTCATATTGATCTACGTTTGTTTCGACAGGATTCAGTAATAGAGAACTATGATCTTCATTTGTAGCTTTACGATAGTAAGAAAATCTTTCATCTAAATAAAACTGCAGAATCCAAAACAATACCGAACATTTTGTCCAAAAATAAGAGATTTATAGTGATAAGCACGCCCAGGCGTTTCTGTCTGCAACAGACCTGGCGTTCGCAGTGCCTAGCTGACGTGACGTCACCAACAAGCGCCGAGGCCTTCCTTTGAGTCGATGTTGCTCCGTCCCGCCGCAGGACAGGTGCCAACGAGATATACGAGACCTGCAACGAACTTGTGACGTCACACTAGTCGGCTTGTCCGCTGCACTTCACGAACTCTCAGCTCCGTGCAGAGCCCACGAGAAATCAGTATTTAATTAAAAAGGTACCCACTAAAATCTTAATTTTGTCATGCTCTACCAAGAAGTTGCATGCATTAAAACACGCAGTCAAGAATTATCAGTAAGACCTGCAGTGTCACGTGCTGTGACGTACGCGCCACAGTCGTGGGCCTCGCCGAGGGACCGAGTGACGTCACATGGCACGGGTGACCGGCGCCACGCTTGTAACTGCCACTGTCGCACCTATGCAAGCATCAAGCCTATATCTTTGCTTTCGTTCAATGTCCAAAGCCCGCCCCCGTGCCCTACTAAGTGTGTACTCGCGGTCTCTGTTGAAATTGTTGCTCTTTATTCCAACTTCCGCCGCTTCTTCGATAACAGAATCCCAGTATGATGTTGTTGAGCCAAAACTCTTGTCGTATTTTAAAACTTTTTGTGCTCGTTTTCTAGGTAATGTCCAGCCACGTCAGCTTCTCAAGTTCCCTTGGTCTGACATGTCGTGAATGCTCTGCACAACACTCGGCAACAATGCGAATGGTTTGACCTATGTAAATACTACCACCTTCACAGGGGACACTATACGCGCAAGTCATTTGGAAAACAATATCAGAACCTAAAGCTTTCTGCTAGAACAGCATATGACATACTGTGTTTGACGCTGTAGAAAAAACTGTCCTGTGGCGTCACTCCACAGTTACCGAAGGCACTGACCAGCATTTACCAATACGATTCGTGACTTTGGACTAACTGCTCGGTTTCATAGGAGGAATACATACTGATCCATTAAGTAAGGCAGTGGAAAATTGCTATTTTGTCAGAATTACATTCTAAAACTTAGAAATAAAGGCGAATGGGCCACGGCATTGTCGAATCGAACTGTCCTGGCATTCGTCTGAAGGGATTATGGAGACCAAAGAAAACTTACAATGATGACGGAACAGTGATTTTTAACCCCTCTCTTACCATATGCGAGTCCATAATTTTAATTATTGCACCAGATCTTTCGGTCCTTCACAAAAATAATTTAGTATGGGAGAGACGACACTGGCTATGTACGGTACAAACGGATTTCAAATCTCTTTCCGACCATTCTGGATTAGAAGTTACGGGGTTACCTACATTGTTTCAGACGAATGCTGGGATGTCCGTCTCTAAAAGGTTGCTGACAGTATCCTTATCTGCCCCTGTCTTAGTGAACCTGAGCTCACTCTCTGACGATGGCATGACAGATCGTCTGAAAACTATGTGGGGGGCCCTTGAATATGATACAGAACATACACTGTGCATTATGAAAATATGGGACAATGAAGTCTTACAAGATCGGATGTCTTACTTGCTGGCGAATCTTCCAGGCTGTGTGGCCGTGGACCAGTAAACTTTTCGGTTCCGGTATTTCGTCCAGAGCTATGTTGGACACCTTTTCTCTTCTTTTTCAATTTATGGGCTTTCGCGACGTGCCCATACACCCAGTTCCAGAGCGGAGAAAATCTCCGACACGGCAGGGAAACGAACCTGGGTCGCTTTGGCTAGCAATCCGCACGACTACCGAGACAGAAACGCTGGACGTCTTCAGAGGTGATCCTGACGACGCTGAGTCTTGCCGACTGACGAGTCGGACGTCGGAGAGCGACATAAATACTGTGTGAAATGAGAGTGGTCGAGGACACACGTGATCAGCAAAGATGATCCTTGCCAGAGATAAAACTTAACTGTCGATTTCGACTGTCAAGGATAAAAACTTATTTACTGATACCGCAGAGCAACTGTCCGTTTATTATGGCTTCTTCTTTTCTGTAAGGCTTATCCCCATGTTTATGTACAAGTTTTTAAATGGCTTCTCTATATAGTCATGGATAATAGTCAGTCATTGTAGATAAAATTTTGGTTTCAGAAAATTTCACTTCATGATTTCCTGGCTCAAGAGCACGCTTTGCTACAGCTAATTTTCTGTTTTTCCTAATCAGCAAATACTTTTATGTTCTTACAGTCTTGTATTCACGCTTCTCCTGGTAGTTCCAATGTAGATCTTTCCCTAAGTACACGGAATCTTATATTCCCCGACAGAGAAGGCATTTATCCTTTACAGATCGGGGTGCGTGACATATTTTCTTAGATGGTGTAAAAAGCGATCTGACGTCATATTCTTGTAAAATCTCGCCGATCTGATCAGTTACTTTTTTGATAAAGGAGAGAGAAACCGTGTTCTTCCACAGCTGCGTTTCATCGTTCTCTTTTGTCCTGCTGTTATTTGGTCACAGAACCCTATTCACTTCTTTGCCTGAACAGCTATTTCTTAAAAACCTCTCTGAGATGTTTTAGTTCAGCGTCCAGGTATTCCAGCGTGCAAATTTATTTGGCTCTGTCAATAAAAGTCTTAATAACACCTCTATTTTGTTGTGGATTATGGTTGGAGCTCTTATGCAAATATCTGTCTGTATGTTAGATTTTCCGAAAAACCTCATGTTCCAGTCTTCCATCAGTGTGTCTCATACCTTTTCTAGATTTGTTTTTTCATCGTACAAGTAAATTTGGGAGAGAATATTTAGAACAAAAAGCACGCAATAAATAATTGTTTGGCTAACCGATTTTACTTACGCACTTCAAAAAGTGTCGAATGAGGTCCAAAAAGGAGAAAAGAAACACATTACTATAAAAGGCTACTACTTTCGCTGTCATTTCTGATTCCATAGTGCGCAATAAAGCTTTGTTTAGAGTATGTCAAACATTTATCGTGCAGAATCGTGTATTTTACGTGACTTACAGACTCAAATCCTTTTAGTGTAAAGAGTTCAAATATAAATTTCAGTGTGTACATTCTGGACTAGTTAAAGTCTGCTAGAAGTTGCTATGCGTACGAGAAGAGGAAAAACTCGGTTGAATGATTATAGGGAAGTAGCACAGGCGTTTGATCGTAATAGAGGTAGTTATCACGGTGAAGGACAAAGGAAAACGGCAGCTGATTATATGAACCAGTGTTGAATAAAGCAAGTGGCAGACATCGATTATTCAGTGACACAGCTGTCGAGTACTGGCGAGGAGGGGGCTATGAAGAAAGAGTGTTTAGCTTTACACGTGGCAGCACGATCGATAATGCGGCTCAGCTGTTTGGTAGCACGTATAAGGAAAGAGCGATAAACGTCGAAAGGACAATGCACGCCGGCTGCGTAGGCAGCAAATACATCTTTAGATAAGGTACACAGTTCAGTCGACAGTGAGGAGATTCTCAAGGGTGCGCAACATCTCTAAAAAATGAAAATACATATCAAATATTTACAAAACACTTGGTATTCTTATGTTCCTTCCACAGATACTAAATAAGATGGTTCTCAAGAATGTAAAAGTTAAAAGGTTTATACATTTTTTCATTTAGCTCAAATATTAAATGTATATAAGATAATTCCATGTTATTCATTGTCAAAAAGAAGGAAAAAGTTTGCAAAGCTTATTTGCACAGAACTCATTACTAATGAAGAGTTTGTGTTATGTGATGCAGTACGTGAATTGTTTCGCCTAAGACATTCACCACTGCAGTAGGAGTTGACCACCAAAGAATTCTTTATTTTCCTCCTAAACCGTACTTCGCTAGAAACTGTACTTTCGATGACTGCTGGCAACCTACCGAAAATTTGTGTTCCTCAATAATGAATACCTGTTTTGGTCAAAACGATTGACTTCAAGTCATTATGGCGCTGATAACCTCGCCGTTGAGCGCCCATGAAGTCAAAACACACTTAAAGTCATTATGAAGACTGTTGATATTTCTGGTAGGTAAAAGAGAATGAAAGAGAGACAGAGATAGTACACTGTTGCAGGCGGAATGTGAATACGCACGTATGTCAACTTCTACGTCTGTGCGCTACAACCCACTCTGAAGTGCATGGCAGAAGATACTTCCGATCGTATCAGTTATTAGGGCTTCTCCTCGTTCCATTCGCAAATGGAGCAGGGGAGATATGATTGCTCAAAGGGCTGTGAGCGTACTGTAGCTATCTGGTATTCGCGATCCCTACTTGAACGATACGTAAGGGGTTGTAGTATAGTCCTGGATTCCTCACTTACAGCTGTTTGTTTAAACTTTGTAAGTAGGTTTTCACGGGATACTTTGCGTCTGCGCCTGTCAGATCACCTTCTCGAGCGTCTCCGCGACGCTCTCCTATGCATCAAACAAACCTCTGACCATTTGTGCTGCCCTTCTCTGTATACGATCAATATTCTTTCTTAGTCTTATTCTGGTATGGGTCACGCACACTTGAGTAGTATCCTAGGATGAGTAGCACTAGTGTTTTGTAAGCAGCCTCCTTTGTAGACTTTTCACATGTTCCTAGTAGCCTACTAATGAAACGAAATTTTCTGGCTGCCTTACATACAACTGAGCCTCTAAGATAGTTACAGTTCATATTCTTATAAGTTGTTACACCCATGTACAAGGGTCAGCCAACAAATACGTCGCAAATGCAAGAATACTGTATATCTTTTAAATTTCGCATCTGTACGTATCTAGAAGGTGGCAGCACTTGTCGTGTGGAAGGTAGCAGATACACAGTTATCTACGGCCACTGGTTAATGATCTGCCGTTATCCCAAGATGGCAGGTGTGCTATGAGTGTGTACCCAACTCAAACAACGCGATTTTTGTGAGCACTTCCTTAATGAAATTCGTCTTGTACATTGTTGGAACCGTATTTCGTGGAAATTTGTGTTCAGGCGGCTACAGGAATTCAGAAAAGACAAAAAAATTACAAACAAGGAGAGTTCTGGCTGCCATGATTATCCAGTGATGACATGTTGTTTCACTTCTGGGGTATTCACGATGGGGTACTCAAAAATAATCGGAATTATTTTTTAAAAACCTTATATTTTCAAATTATGTACAAGACAACCTTATCCCCTTCAAAATGCTCTCCATTACAACCAATACATTTGTCCAATGGGTGATTCCACTGTTCGAAACATTTTTATAGTCATCTTTAGAAATGGCTGACAGCTCCTCCCTCGGTTTTTTCTTGACTTCTTCAATGTTGTCAAATCGGTGTCCTTTCATGTCCGTTTTCAAGCGTGGAAATAAGAAAAAGTCGCACGGAACCAGATCAAGCGAGTAAGGTGCGTGGCGCAGCGGAACCACGCAATTTTTGGCCAACAACTGTCTAACAGAGATGGCTGTATGTGCAGGTGCGTTGTGGTGGAAGAATCAGTCTCCTGCCTGCCACAAATCGGGTCTTTTTTGACGAACATTGTTGCACAATCTCCTTAAAACTTCCAGATAAACGGTTTGATTGACGGTCTGACCTGGGGAAACAAACTCTGAATGAATTACGCCCTTGGCATCATAAAAGCAGTTGATGGACGTCCAAAACGACGTTTGTCATCAGTCGGCATTTTTAAATCGAGCAAACCGCTCGTACACTTAAGTTTTTCCCATAGCATCATCTTGGCAAGCTGTTTTCAACATTAAAACAGTTTCAGCAGTATTTTTACCGAGTAGAAAACAAAATTTTACAGCTGTACGTTGTTCACTCTAAGTTGCCATAGCAAAAAACGAAACAGGAACAAAATAGCGCCTACAAAAACGATCACTGCAGATGAACGAAACAAGCCAGGTCGACAACACAGGCGGCACAGAACTGGCAATGAGTTGCTCTACACGCGCCTAGCGACAGAAATGCGTACTACACAAGCTCCACTCACGCCAATTTTATTCCGGTTTTTTTGGGTAACCCCTCGTAGCCACCTGCAGAGGACATCGGTCCTTTGGGTTGCAGCAGTTTAGGGAACCAAATAAACGTGTTAATCCCGAGAGGACGATCGCTGGATGTGAATGCTGCCAGAAGAATTATGTGCTGCAGGCTTTTAACTCTTTGTCGAAAGATGGGTTGAGTTTACAAGGGGAACATGCTGAAAAGGAATATAATTTTCAGGCTGGTACACGCGAATCTGAGGTCTCTGTCCCAGTTTGCGACTTATTTATTGACTTACTCTCGTACTTATGCCATTCCTTACTTAATAACAATCAGTGTCTAACGATTGCACTGAATGTGCTCTGGGGGTAGCTACTCATTGACTCGTTAGGAGAGTAGCGAGATTCTTTTATTTGCATTGGAAATGTGAAGTTATTTTGTCTGCTCACGTAAGAGAATTGGACGGGAAATGCTGGGAGGTATAGTTGGTCTGTAAACTAAAAAGCTAGCAGCGCACGTGGTGGGGAAAATTGCCTTTCCCGGAAGAATGCTGCTGCCGTACAGAGCGACTAAGAGTCCATTTCACCTTTAGCGGTATAGAATTGCTTGCAGAGAGTTACGTACGAAGGTCACTCCAAAAGAAATGCACACTATGTTTTTAAAAATACAGTTTTCATTCTGCGTGTGTGAAAGTTTTACAGTGTGTAGATACGTCCTTCCTGCTTTGTTTCAAACTTAGTCCAACCTGTTCCTGTGAGTGGTGCCGTCACAGCGTGTCTTCAAGATGGCTGCTACATTTGGCGTTCGTCAGAAACAACGCGCTGTCAAAGGATTCCTGTGCTGTGAGAACGAGACAGTGGGAAACATCCACAAGAGGTTGAAAAAGGTGTATGGAGATGCTGCTGTCGGTCGCAGTACAGTTAGTCGGTGGGTAAGCAGGTTACGTGATGAAAGCAGGCACGGCAGTATTGAGGATTGTACTCGCAGCGGCAGGCCTCGTACTGCACACACTCCAGACAATGTGCAGAGAGTTGACGAATTGGTGACTGCTGACAGACGCATCACAGTGAACAAATTGTCACGCTACGTTGGGATAGGGGAAGGAAGTGTTTGCAGAATACTGAAAGTGTTGGCGTTAAAAAAGGTTTGTGCCAGGTGGGTTCCCAGGACGTTGACAGTGGCTCACAAAGAAACAGGAAAACGGTATGCAGCGAACTTTTGTAAGAGCACGAGAATGGTGGAGATGAATTTCTTGGAAGAATTGTGACAGGTGATGAAACATGGCTCCATCATTTTTCACCAGAGAGGAAGAGGCAATCAATGGAGTGGCATCATGCAAATTCACCCAAGAAAAAAAAAATTCAAAACCACACCTTCTGCTGGAAAAGTTATGGCTACGGTGTTTTTCGATTCCGAAGGACTCTTGCTTGTGGACATCATGCCAAGTTCAAAAATGGTTCAAATGGCGCTGAGCACTATGGGACTTAACATCTATGGTCATCAGTCCCCTAGAACTTAGAACTACTTAAACCCAACTAACCTAAGGACATCACACAACACCCAGCCATCACGAGGCAGAGAAAATCCCTGACCCCGCCGGGAATCGAACCCGGGAACCCGGGCGTGGGAAGCGAGAACGCTACCGGACGACCACGAGATGCGGGCATCATGCCAAGTGTAACCGCCATAAATTCTGATGCATATGTGACGACACTGAAGAAACTTCAAGCTCGACTGAGTCGTGTTCGACCACATCGGCAAAAGCAGGATGTTTTGCTGTTGCACAACAATACACGGCCACATGTCAGTCCAAAAACCATGGAAACGATCACAAAACTCGGATGGACAACACTGAAACACCCGCCTTACAGTCCTGACCTGGCTCCATGTGACTATCATCTCTTTGGGAAAAAGAAAGAATCTCTTCGTGGAACAAGGTTTGAAGATGATGACTCCCTTGTGCACGCTGCCAAACAGTGGCTCCAACAGGTTGGTCCAGAATTTTACCATGCGGGTATACAGGCGTTGGTTCCAAGATGGCGTAAGGCAGTTGAGAGGGATGGAAAGTATGTGGAAAAATGAAAATATTGTTCCTAAAGGATGTATCTACACACTGTAAGACTTTCAAACATGTAGAATAAAAGATGGATTTAAAAAAAGAATAGTGTGCATTTCTTTTGGAGTGACCCTAGTAGATTCTGTCCATAAGCGTTTTTTTCTTTTGCATTAGTGTCATTAGTAACTCATATCTATATACCATGTCGTGTTAATGCACTTTGTGGAAAACAAACACCCGTCCCGGCATGCGTGCACACTGAGTCGCCAATGAGTCTTAAGTGCGCCGCGGAGGGTCGATATAACTTTGCGAAATATCTTTAGATGCTTCTTCTGACATATTGGGGTGGATAAAATGTGGAATCATCTGCTCGCTCCTCAGTTTGCAGATCTATGAAGGAGGGAAGTGCATGACCACAGGACGGCGACCTACCTTCCCTTGCGCTTGAACCTTCCACTCCCTCCCATCCGCCATATTACCACTCAAGAGTACAATTTATCCCTTAATACGGCACTATTACACTTAAACGTGGTATAAAAATTTAACATTTGTTTTATAACACATCATTTAACAATAAAAATCGATGTTATAACATTAAAATACTATTTTTAACAATGTGAGATTTTTCCATCTCCTGCAACGCGGAAACTACTAGGCATAGAGAAAAATGAACACTGTATTTTTTGTAGGAAATATAATTTAGTTTAATTTTGCACTGCGGTTTTCAAGTTATTCAAGAGAAACGTTAGAATGTGACGTTTAAACGCCTCTCTCCCAGCACCACCTCCACAATGCTCACACACCGAGTTTTCAGTATGTTGTTCATGAGACTCCACCATAATACTGTACAAAAATGTTCGATTACTCGTTTTTTCCCCTAATCTATCGTTGAATAGACTGTTAGAGGATATAAGAAGCAGACTATCACAGGGAGAGGGGACATTTCTCGCTAAAAGAAGTCTACCAGTAGCAGATATACAGGGTGGTCGGAAATTCCCGTTACAGACTTCTAGGACTTGTAGAGGGGAGTGAGTACATCGTATTTTGAATAGGAATCTATGTCCGGAAACGTCATCCAACGAGACTACAGAGCGTCAAAGTTATAGGCGCGGGCGTCTGTAGAATTTCAGTGGTGGTAGTGTGGACAAAAACGAGAAAAAATGTCCAATAAATGTGGGCTCTAAAGTGCGTACCTTAGAATAGTCATAGCTCCTCAGGTGTGCAATTTAGAGCCCACGTTTATTGGACATTTTTCCTCGTTTTTGTCCACACTACCACCACTGAAAGTTACCGGCCCTACACTCTTCGCAACACAAGAACCGGTACATGTATTCAACTGTCAGAGGTAACAGAACGGTTTTCGTGTATAACTTTCGACTCGTTCGTTTCCGGTACAGGTATCCTTACTTCAAATTAACACATTTATCGTTCTGCATCATCCTAGAAAGTCTCTAACACCATCACGGAATCACCCCGTGTATACGTACATTTATAAACGCCCGCACCTATAACTTTGACGCTCTGTAGTCTCGTTGGGTGTCGTTTCCGGACATGGGTTCCTATTCAAAATACGATGTATTCACTCCCCTCTACAAGTCCTAGAAGTCTGTAACGGGAATTTCCGACCACTCTGTATATCAGAAAATTGGAAAAGAAGAGAAACGAAGCATATGATGTACGATGTTACAGCAGTATCCTGTAAATTAAGCGGACTGATAAGAAATGAGGAAAAGTAGCGACGAAAGTAATATGCGAGAAACACGGACTAGAAAAAAGGGTAGGTTGATACGACATGTGGTATGATATCAGACAATAAAATCCATTGTACTAGCAACTAGAGGAAGGCGCAGAGGCCAAAAAGTGTAGGAGTAGACAAATACTGAAATATTGCCAACAAATAATCAAGGATGTTAGGCGTAAGTACTACTTTGAGGTGAGGAGGTTGGCGCAGGAGAAAAAGTCGTAGCGGGTCACACCAAACCAGTGAGAAAACTGATAAGGAAAAGAAAAAAATTCTTCGACTGATCTACTAAAATTTGCCGATAACGTGTTTAACATAGCGCAACAAACACGAGTGACAGCACAGCTATAGTCGTAGCAAATTTATTTGTTGAAGTGGTACTAAATTCGGCTGACTACCGTCCTATTTTTATTAGTACGCACAGTAGACTTTCTTAACCTAGCTAGATGATGATATTGCACTGCGGCAGGTCTAAGATTACATGAATGATGTCCGTATTACCGTTAATGTTCCTCTGGAGACAAAGAGAGACAGAGAGAGAAGACGAGCCACTCTAGCTAGACCTGTTGACGTAAAGCAAAGTGGCCGATCCACTTGAACTCGATTTTTCGGAAATTCACACAAATCGACTTTCACCCAAATGCGATAAGTTTTCATTACGTGATACAGAAGAAAGCTGCCTTTCACACATTAACACGTACCGCCAAGGCAGTCGAATACGATACAATTTCTAGAAAAATACCTATGGCGATAAAGAAATAAGAACAGCAATAGACGGCGAATACGTAGTAGTAACCTTTCCGGAAAGACGGGAGAGACCTAGAACCCGACTGTATGGCTTCCCTTTTGCTGCGATAGATCCAATACCATAAACTGCATACTAAAGAAACATGGGCTGAAACCGCTGTTAACCGATACCCACAGCAGATCAAATGTTATGACCCGTAAAAGATGGCATCAGCTTCCGGGCGCCACTGATACGCGGTAACCCCTGTGAAAGAGCGAAAGTTGTCGCGCAGACAGTCTGGGTCGCTCTGAGTACGTCCCTCCGTCTCTTCTGGCCCACCCAATACTGGCAGAATTACGCTTTAGCAGTTAGACTTAAATTAGTAGCCATATTTTAGCGCTACTATTTTGAACGACTGACACCTTGGAAGTTGTTTATGGGCAAGTGTACGTAACTTAAGTCTCCAAATCGTGCAAGTTAACGGTAGATGAGAATAAATGGAAGGATGAAAGAAACAAGGAAATTTGGAAATGAACGTTCCACAAAGAGAAGTACCACCGCGAGTAACAAACTGGATTCATATTTTGGAAGGACAAAATTCGAATCACTGTCCGCCAAAGCTCGATTCATGTTGCTAGTTGATCCTTGAAAAGCAGAAAATAGCAACCGGACACTGTTAATAATGCTATTTATTTATACAAATAGCGTCGTCGTGGCTTTAGAACTCATAGGTTCATCTTCAGACGGCTGTTCACGTTTATATTAAATTTGTTGTTGTTTCCGCCAGTTATTAGCTGTTTTTCACCCCTTGTGGCGAAAGTTCCTTGGAGTGATGGTGCATCACAGCAGTAACGATGTGGGAAGTGACCTGTTTAACTGTAACTGTACCTAATGACATATGAAAACAAAAGAAACAGATCTCTAAAGTTGAAATATTTGAGTTTTAGATGAGCACGCCTAAACTTCCTCGTCGTTATATTGTCGGTTCTCTTACCGCCTGGAACTTCCGCCTTAAGTTTGTGTGTGTTGCGGGGGGGGGGGGGGGGGGGGGGGGGGGGGGGGAGGACACGAAACCAAGAACTAAAGTAAGCATCGACAAATGGAATATGAACGTGAAAATGATGCTGTCAATTCGAAATTGTTAACGGCGATTTTGTATAAATAAATAGTTATTATCAGTGGCTCCTTGCTGTTTTCCTTGGTTCAAGAATCAGCTTGTATTTTGTAGTCAACCATAGCATCAAAACGTCAGTTTTCGACAAAACAGCATCAATTGAAGTTTTCTGTGGTTTCCCTTTGACCATACCACGTACGGTTTCCTTTCTCATCTTTTTCGAGCTGAGCAGGTGCGCCGTCTGTAATGACCACACCATCGACGAGACGTAAAACACCAATCTTCACACCCTGATGGGTATCAGATTGACATAAAGGTAACTGGAGACGAAACATAGAAAACATATCATAAGTAATGAGAAGAAAAAGGCTGGTACTTATTGGACATTTATATCGAATGCAGGATGGCGAATTAACTGAAAAGGTCTTCAGATATTTGTGGGATAAAAGGTCAGCAAGTAGGACCCACGAAATAAAAAAGGATTTAGAAAAAAATAATATAATAGCTGAAGAAACAACTAACAGAGAAGCGTTTAGGGGAAAAGTATTGAAAATGGAAGGATTCCAAGATAGGTTGGTGCAAGAAACAGCCGGCCGCTGGTGGCCGAGCGGTTCTGGCGCTACAGTCTGGAACCGCGCGACCGCTACGGTCGCAGGTTCGAATCCTGCCTCGGGCATGGATGTGTGTGTTGTCCTTAGGTTAGTTAGGTTTAAGTAGTTCTAAGTTCTAGGGGACTTATGACCTCAGCAGTTGAGTCCCATAGTGCTCAGAGCCATTTGAACCATTTTGTGCAAGAAACTTGCGTGAAGATGTAGGAGACAGGAAGAAAAACAGTGAAGAGATGAAACAGCAATGGAAGAAAAGAAAAGAACAATCAATAAGGAACTACAATTGGCATATGGTCTTTAGTTGTCCCATCCGAGAAGAAGAAGAAATGTAAGGAAGAAAAATTACTCGAAAAAGTAATAATAAACAGTCATAAAAGAATTGATACAACTTTACAAATTACAAATTCAAAAATTTTAATTTTGAGTCAGAAAAGGCGAACATATCAACCATAGTATGGGGGCTAAATGCAGTCTGGCACAGTTATTTATGACCTGTCATCTGTATTCTGTACCTTCCCCACTTGTCACCCTTATCAGTGATGACGATGGAAAATGAGAGGGCTGGTAGAGTGCGTCATAACAAGAATATTTCACATCGTAACCTATGTCCGCATCCCTTAGCATACGGTACTAGGTGTCGTTGAACAGCTTTGCATGCCACCAAAAGGGTGGGCACACAACTTTCCATCATGATAGCAGGTCTGCAGGGCAACGATTTCAATGTATTTGTGACATGAAGTTAAAAGAGACGTCGGGTTGAAGTTTTATGACCTTTGTTTACAAACGCTGTAGTTGGCATAGTTGCGAATATCCCAAGTGGGGCAACACTACGGGTTTTCCACCTTTTACTGGGATGTGAACGTGTTACTTTTTGGTGTAAAAATGCCTGTTTGATAGGTGTTGCACAGGTCAGCACCTGTGCTCACTGCAGAGCCTGGTTTGCCTGCGGCAGTTTGTCATCAAATGGGGACATTCTTGTGTTTGTTACTGTGTGGAGCGCACAGGAAATAGAGAGCTATTCTTGGGAGGATAGGGTACACATGCACTAAGCTTATGGGATGGCAGATGGAAATGCTCACTCTGCCCTATGTTTGTACGTTCGACCGTTTCTGAATTGTCGATAGCCAGATCCACAGATATTTACTGCCATCCATAGGTCCTTACGAGAAACAGGTTCACCTGAGGTACGTTTTCCACTGGCACATTCTCGTAATGGCACATGTTCATTTAGGGCCTACTTTTAAACTTGGTGTATTCATTTCGCGTTACAGGTGCGAAGGCTTGACTGACAGTCATCAACGCACAGTGTGTATACCAGGGTTTGAAGAGAAGGCAATAGCACTGCTGGAAAACACACCCTCAACAAGCTCGCAGTGTGTTGCACAGGAAATGGGAGTTAGTCATTTCACAATTTGGTGTATTTGGCATGAAGATGAATTGCCCCCTCTCACCTTGCCCTTACCCCAGATGATTTTCCATATCGAATTGAATTCTGCCAGTGGTTTTTGCAAAGGTGTGCCATTCAACTGGACTTCCTGAACTGTGTACTTTTTACGGATGAGGCATCCTTTACACAAGACGTTATGTTCAACAGCCATAATCATCATGTGTTGGCATGGGGAAATCTGCATGCTGTCTTAGTTTGTGGTCATCAAGATCGTTTCATTGTCAACATTTTGCCAGGTTGGTAGGTAATAATCTGGTCAGTCCATATACGTTTGCCCTGTGACTGAACACAAACAGATATTTAACCTTTTTATGAGAAACTCTGTCAGAGTTATTGGAACGTGTTCCACTCAACATGCAATAGCAAATGTGATACCAACACAACGATGCATCTGCGCACTTCACATATGCAGTGCGAATACATTTGGATGACACCTTTGGTGAGAACTGGGTAGGGCTCGTTGGACTGGTGGCATGGCATGCACATTCCTCCTACTTGACACCCATCGATTGTTTTCCTCTGGGGCCACCTGAAGTCTGTTGCCTTATTGAGCCTGATGAAGAGCTGAAAGCGCACATTATGGCAGCCTCTGATACAATTTCCAGTTTGTCAGGAGTGTGACAGTCACTCAAGTGTCATTACACAGCCTGCATTAAAGCAGGAGGGAATAATTTTGAGGCCGGCCGGTGTAGCCGTGCGGTTAAAGGCGCTTCAGTCTGGAACCGCGTGACCGCTACGGTCGCAGGTTCGAATCCTGCCTCGGGCATGGATGTCCTTAGGTTAGTTAGGTTTAAGTAGTTCTAAGTTTTAGGGGACTGATGACCACAGAAGATAAGTCCCATAGTGCTCAGAGCCATTTGAACCATTTGAATAATTTTGAGTAATTTTTTTAAACTGTTTTCAAATAAAGGTTATAAAACTTGATCCTGACTTCTAATTTACCTTGATGCCACAAATAGATTGACGACGTTGCCCTGCAGACCTGCTGTCATGGCAGCTCAGATGGCATGTTGTGTGTCTACCCTCTTGGTTGTGCACGATGGTCTTCAACGATGCCTAGTGCCGTTTGCTAAGGGATACGGACATGGGATGCCATGCGAAATGTGCTTGTTATGACTCAGTCTACCAACCCTTTCATTTTCTACATTCATTTCAGATACACCCAATGTCGCACCCCTGCCCTGTAACTCATAGTTGATATGGTGTCATCATCATACAAGGTGCCACTAAATCCTCATGTGCATGAGGGCTGGGTGCCTCATTGTCAGAGACTTGACTAGCCCTCATGTATCTTCCCAACACATACTACCACCGTTGTGGTGTTTGTGAAGAAGACTGGCTCTAAAAACAAAAGACAACAATGGATTTGTATGATGTAAAAATAAATAGAAATAATATATTGACAAGCCATAGCTTCTCATCCTGTCCTATTGCTATTGACAAACACCTGGTATGCCGTGCCACAGTTTTACCATATCCTGTTATTAGGGGTTCATTTGGGGGTAGGATATTACAGACCTGGACTGATAATTCTGTGGTTGGATACCAAGATGTAATCCTTTTCCTAAGTCCATCTATGCCCGTTTTGGAAAGGAAGCTTCCCAAAATTGCAAACTGTGTGTGGTATCACACCATTAAGTGCAACGCTGTGCTATCATGAAAACTCATGCATCCACTAAAACATGATGCAAATGCTGGAAAACAAACTGTCATGCACATATAGAGTTAAAACAGCGTGATATCGTGGAACACCTCAATCTCTAAAAGGCTTGATGGATTCACCTTGAATGTCATGCAGGCCTAGTTCTTTGAAATGCAAGAAAGATGACCTGGGTAAGCTCTAAGTAGAGTCCTGTGTTTGGGCATTCAGTTGCATGTCTTTAATACCTTAAAATGGTGACCCTTCTATATCCCTCTTCCAGACAATAGATCTGATGAAAAGGGCGTTATTAATATAAAAATGACGACACCTTTTGCTCAATGTGGTCACTTCTGGCTTGCAAAAGAAACTGCAAGACAAATGCATAGTCTACGAGTCATTATGACATGTTTAATATTCATGGGCATTATAACTTTGCTGATGTTTATTTCCCAATGAAACATCAGAATATTGACAGTGAGTGACAGAATCCTGATACATCTGTTACGTCTGAAGGTATGCAGTCAGAGGAGCATAAGATTGTCGGGCCCCTTCACTTCACCAATTTCGCTAATCCGCACATGAAACATGCAGATTTGATGTCATTCTCTCAGAGGGGATAAATAACGCCAATCCTGGACCAAAAACAAGTACCACTTAACCTGTTTACTACGAGTGAGTAATTAACACATCGTCTTCTGGATTGCTCTACACTTGACCTAGTATGTGTAGAAATACCTGCCAAGGTGAATAGCTTCTTAAAATTTAAGAAATTTCACCGCCAGGAGCGTGTAACTTTTGTCATATACACTGGCTTCGGGTGGCTGCTCACCCCTGAGGTGCACTTTAAGGGTAGCCCCACTGCCTCCCATTTCACCCTCACAGAACGCCCGTACATATGTAGCATTGTAGTAGCATGTGTGTTCATAAAACTTGAGTCTCATTTATTTTAGATCGCACATCGTGATAAGTCCTGCAAGATGACTGCTCCCTGATCTGGAACAACTTGTATGGAAAGTGGATGTGACTTATCAAATC
The DNA here is from genome assembly GCF_023864345.2 of Schistocerca serialis cubense. Lineage (NCBI taxonomy): Eukaryota > Metazoa > Arthropoda > Insecta > Orthoptera > Acrididae > Schistocerca > Schistocerca serialis. The sequence goes on along the minus strand of NC_064640.1, from coordinate 857,204,205 downwards.
AAAGTTCTTATGGCCAAATCATAGAAAACAAGATCATTATAAAAGAATGCAGTGGACTGCTATATTTGTAGGCTGCCATTAGCTAATAAAGCTGAAATTCTGTGTAGAGCCTTTTTTTTTATTTTGAACAGCCAGTGACCATTCATTTTATCCTATTCAGTTTCCAGCTGCCACCTGTGACGGACTAGCAGAGCAGCAAGTTACTTATTCAGCTCTTTCTGTGTTTTTCGTAGTTTAATTCTTAAATTCTGTTCGTGTTTTTGTGTTTAATAGTTGGAACCTAACGTTTTAGTAACTGTAGAGTGTAGACTGATGCAGTCTGAGCACAGTAGTCATTTATTTTGAATGACCAGCTACACACTTCAGTAAGGCATCAGCCTCCATAGGTGACACGTCAGGAAAACAGCAAGTTACACAATATTTAGCTTTCTGTTTTGTCTTTTATAGCTAATTCTTAAGTTAGAGTACTAAGATGGACAGGTTGTGCGCTTGCTGTATGCAGACACTGGAGGAGCTGGCTGCAGTTTGTGAACATCTGAAGATGCTTTTGGCCACCGTCAGCTGTCTTCAGGATGCTGCCTCCGGTTGTAACGGTGTCAGAGCATCTGGAGTGTTGCATGGAACACCTTAGGTATTGGTTGTTTCTCCCAGCGGCTCTGCTGCCGAGCACAATGCAGTGTACCTGACGTGGTGGCTCTGCCTTCACCGCAGATTGCATTGCTGTTTATAACGCGTCCACATTGCTCAAGGTGGAGAGTCAATGTGGAGGCTTGCCATATGCCCTCGTCCATTCAACGTATAAGTGAACAGGTGGCCACTCCTTCAGCAGGGCCTGAGATGGCATGCACGGGGAGCAGTTTATTAGTTATCAGGAGCTCCTTTGTTAGGTATGTTATGGTGCCGATGAGGCATATCGCCCCCAGTCTAGAAAGAAATCGAATGTACACTTGGTATGTCTGCCAGGGCATCTCTTCCGAGATGTAGAGGAGGTCCTTCCTGAAGCTGTCGAGAGTGCAGGGTGCAGTCATCTGCAACCTGTGGTTCACATCAGCACCAATGACATCTGTAAATTGGGTTCTGCGGCCATCCTCATTTCGTAAGGGTGGCTAGTGGAAGCGGCCTTATGCACAGAATGCAAGCAGAGTTCACAATTGCAGCATCATTCCCAGAAATGGTTTGGTTTGGAGCCGAGTGCAGGATCTCAACCAGGCTCCATCGATTCTGTCATGGCCTTGGCTGCAGATTCCTCTACTCACGTTATGGGATGGAGAATTGTAGGATTCCCCCATATAGGTCAGGGGTGCATTACAGAAAGGAAGCAGCTACTCAAGTAGCAGAGTAATTGTGGGGCGCACATGTGGTTATTTTAGGCTAGGAGGTAGTTTGAGGTTCAAATGGTTCAAATGGCTCTAAGCACTATGGGACGTAACATCTGAGGTCATCAGTCCCCTAGACTTAGAACTACTTAAACCTAACTAACCTAACGACATCACACACATCCATGCCCGAGGCAGGATTCGACCCTACGACCGTAGCAGCAGCGCGGTTCCAGACTGAAGCGCCTAGAACTTTTCGGCCACAGCGGCCGGCGTAGTTTGAGGTCCTCTCATGAATGCTCGCCAGTCAATACACAGAGAGTAAAATGAGATTGCGTACAAAAGTAAAGACACTTCAACTGCCAAACTTTAACATTAAATCGTGTAAATATTCATAACGAACTTCCTGAGTTTACTGACTTCCAGGAAAGTTATCTCGCTCAAATTAGTCTGGGGACTTTGAGCTGGCTGAAACCCAACGTAAAAAGCAATGTAATATTGAGCGAGGCATGGAACATACACTCCTGGAAATTGAAATAAGAACACCGTGAATTCATTGTCCCAGGAAGGGGAAACTTTATTGACACATTCCTGGGGTCAGATACATCACATGATCACACTGACAGAACCACAGGCACATAGACACAGGCAACAGAGCATGCACAATGTCGGCACTAGTACAGTGTATATCCACCTTTCGCAGCAATGCAGGCTGCTATTCTCCCATGGAGACGATCGTAGAGGTGCTGGATGTAGTCCTGTGGAACGGCTTGCCATGCCATTTCCACCTGGCGCCTCAGTTGGACCAGCGTTCGTGCTGGACGTGCAGACCGCGTGAGACGACGCTTCATCCAGCCCAAACATGCTCAATGGGGGACAGATCCGGAGATCTTGCTGGCCAGGGTAGTTGACTTACACCTTCTAGAGCACGTTGGGTGGCACGGGATACATGCGGACGTGCATTGTCCTGTTGGAACAGCAAGTTCCCTTGCCGGTCTAGGAATGGTAGAACGATGGGTTCGATGACGGTTTGGATGTACCGTGCACTATTCAGTGTCCCCTCGACGATCACCAGTGGTGTACGGCCAGTGTAGGAGATCGCTCCCCACACCATGATGCCGGGTGTTGGCCCTGTGTGCCTCGGTCGTATGCAGTCCTGATTATGGCGCTCACCTGCACGGCGCCAAACACGCATACGACCATCATTGGTACCAAGGCAGAAGCGACTCTCATCGCTGAAGACGACACGTCTCCATTCGTCCCTCCATTCACGCCTGTCGCGACACCACTGGAGGCGGGCTGCACGATGTTGGGGCGTGAGCGGAAGACGGCCTAACGGTGTGCGGGACCGTAGCCCAGCTTCATGGAGACGGTTGCGAATGGTCCTCGCCGATACCCCAGGAGCAACAGTGTCCCTAATTTGCTGGGAAGTGGCGGTGCGGTCCCCTACGGCACTGCGTAGGATCCTACGGTCTTGGCGTGCATCCGTGCGTCGCTGCTGTCCGGTCCCAGGTCGACGGGCACGTGCACCTTCCGCCGACCACTGGCGACAACATCGATGTACTGTGGAGACCTCACGCCCCACGTGTTGAGCAATTCGGCGGTACGTCCACCCGGCCTCCCGCATGCCCGCTATACGCCCTCGCTCAAAGTCCGTCAACTGCACATACGGTTCACGTCCACGCTGTCGCGGCATGCTACCAGTGTTAAAGACTGCGATGGAGCTCCGTATGCCACGGCAAACTGGCTGACACTGACGGCGGCGGTGCACAAATGCTGCGCAGCTAGCGCCATTCGACGGCCAACACCGCGGTTCCTGGTGTGTCCGCTGTGCCGTGCGTGTGATCATTGCTTGTACAGCCCTCTCGCAGTGTCCGGAGCAAGTATGGTGGGTCTGACGCACCGGTGTCAATGTGTTCTTTTTTCCATTTCCAGGAGTGTATATCGAAAACACAGATTAGATGAGGTGCAATAGAAGGAAGTGTTGATTGCAGTCGATAAAAATATTGTCTGCATCTGCATCCACATCTACATCTACATGAATACTCTGAATTCACTCTCAAGTGCCTGGCAGAGGCACCTCCAGGCTGTTTTTCTACCATCCCACTCTCTAGCATCGTATGGGAAAAATCCACCCTTAAATCTTTCTGTACGAGCTGTGATTTCTCTTCTTTTATTACGATGATCATTTCTCCCATCATAGCCATGACACTCTGTTCTCTGTTCCGTGATAGTAAAAACTGAGCTGCCCTTCTTTGGACTTTTTCGATGTCCTCCATCAATTCTATCCAGTAAGGATCCCATACCACATAGCAGTACTCTAGTAGAGAACGGACAATCATACTGTAAGCAATCTCTTTAGTAGACCTTTCGCATTTTCTAAGTGTTCTACCAATAAAATTGTCTCTGGTTTGGCTTCCTTAGAACATTACCTATGTGAGTGTTTCAATTATCATTTATCTATCGAGGTCGTAATTGAGTCTGACTGTGAAGTTATCTGAACGCATGTAACAGATTAAAGTGAACTCACATTGATTATTGGATGTTTTTGCAGCCCACCAGGTTCCATCATGACAGTTTTGGAGTCATTCAAAGAAAGTCTATGCTCAGCAGTATGGAAATACCTAGACCATGTAATACTAGTTGGGGGCGACATCAGCCTATGAAGTATAGACTGGGCCATCTGTGGAATCAGTGTAAATGGTACAGACAAACAGTCTTGTGAAGTAGTTCTCAACCCGTTTTCCGAAAACTGTCTTAAGCAGCTAATTCGGCAGCCTACACACAACGGAAATATTTTATGCCTTGTAGCCTCAAACAGGCCTGACATTATCGATGGTGTCGATAGAGAGACAGGGATTAGTGATCAAGATGTCATCAAAGTGATGATGGCTAGAAAATGAATGGACATACTTTAGTTCCAATAGGATGGATGTAGAGGAATTATGGGCAATGTTTAAACGGACTGTAGTTCGCACCCTGGAATAGTATGTGCCAAGAAAGGACAGAAAAGACCTACTATGGTTTAATACAAAATTCGGAAATTACTAAGGAAACAGAGACTGTTGCACTTTCGGTTCAGAAATGACGACAAGCAGAAGTTAATATAAATTCGTGTGCCTGTAAAAAGTACACTGTGGGAAGCATACAAAAACTACCATCGACATACCTTAGCAAATGATCTTGCTGCGAACTCGAGAAAATTTTGATCCTGCCTAAAACTGCGAAGTGGGTCGAAGGCTTCTATGCAGTCACTCGTTCACCAGTCTGACAGAAGACAGCAAAAAAAAAAGTCAAAGTTTTAAATATCGCATTTAATAAATCATACATGCAGGAAGTTCGTACATATGAAAGATGCTGGTGTCTTTCGGGCAGGCCACTGCCTTGGTAATACCCGTCAGGCACTTCCCCTTTCATTTTGTTTCTGTGATTATCGTACAATTTCATTTGACTCTGGTGTATCTAAATTTTCCGTGATTGATGTTAATCTGATGGACTATTAAGGTTAGGGTAAACCACTGATTGATCTCACAGTACTTGAGTAGCAGTAGTAGAATTAAACTCGGCTATAGAGACAGATTTTTGGACGCCGGAGGTGACCTTTGCTTTAAGAGCAGCTTCAGAGCTTTCTCTGAGCAGCAAACTAGTTCGCGGATTCCTTTGGGCCCTGCAGGGCAATGGTTTATGGGCCGCCATTCTGGCCGCTAGTGGCCAAGCAAGAGGGCGGTACCGCTGTAGCTGAATGCGAAATGACACTTCTTTAGAAACTATTGGCACGGGGCATCCTGGGCCGGCCTAACTACTTTATTAGCGAGTGGACGTGGTGTGGGAGCCTGGTCTCCTCAACCAGGTAAAGCGGCGTCGGGCTGGGGCCCGGCTAATGTGTGTATTACGAGAGCAGCAGCGTACCTTGTTATATGGGACGACGAATTTCTCCGGATGTCGCGTTTCTTAGATGCCGCCGTGCCTCGCCAAAACGGCGCCCACTACATCGTTTTATGGACGAGACGGAGCTTATTTTCCCTAGGAAGCTTCCCACATCTTGTGAAATGCGCTGCAGGACCTCCAGGAATTGGATGATGCTGCTTTTTGGAGAACAGAATGTTTACTGCACTGCAGTGATTGGTTAAGGAAGATTGGGTCTCCTTGCTGGAAAACATGATTGGCTCGGTAACCACTGGTGAGCCACGATAGGTTTATTAAGGAACATCATGAGGAACGGCTGTTTTTCTGAAGGTTTTGAGCAACGGGAGAGGCAGGGAACTTCCTTCTCGACCCTCGACCGTCGCGGAGCACAGTCGTTAGAGCTCTTCCATTTCTACGGAGAGAGCAGTTAGTTGTAAACACGTCCAGACACCCGGGCGAAACTTTATATTTTCGCGTACGTGAAACAATCACCAGAGGACGTGAGGTTATCTCCCGCAATATGACTCTTCGGCAGTGCCTGCACGCAGACGACAGCATCTCATCTTTCTCTGGCTACATCGGTAACATTGGGCAGCTTCGACAAATTGAGAAGCCTATCAATCGTTTTCACGACCGTCTTTTTTCATAGCAGCCTTGCACTTACAGTAGTCACTTCCAGTGTCCATTGCATGCTTAGTTATAATTTGATGCAAGATACCAATCAGAACGATACGGCAGAGTCTGCTTGACTAGACGGGCATTCTTCCACTCGCAGTAGCCAGTCTCATCCACACGTAAATTCCAGTTAGGTTTCCCCAGTCTATTGCCAACAAACCTGAGTTCGTGTTAATGAAGTATTAAACAGTTGAAGTTCCTGTTTATATGTTTATTTTCTCTTGACCTTGATACTCGTTAGTAAATCTCTTTGTGAGACTGTTGGTCCTTGTTATCAATTTTTCAATGACACCCATTCATTGCCTATGACATCATTTATTTTGTTGTGGGTTTGAAGGAATTAAATTAATTTAATGTCAAGTTGGCCAACTCAGGGGTGATCCACACTGGGGCCACTAGTCAGATTTCCTTACACTATTGATAGACGTGGCACCTCTTGAGTATAATGGTTATGACTTTTTAGTCGTTTGGCAGACGGAGTCTCCACTGTAGACAATTAACGAAGGTACCAGCATACAGAATAGATTCCCAGATATGTGAGTGGCTCAAAAACTCCTTGAGTAATAGAACCCATGATATTATCCTCGATAGCAAGTGTTCAATCATAAACAAAATTATTGCCAGGAGTGCCCCAGGGAAGCGTGACTTTTTAGTCGTTTGGCAAACGGAGAACTGCCGCCACCATAGACGAGCTTGCACATGCATATCATCAATTGACGATCAAACAGACTCCTGTATGGAGGACACTGTAACAGGCATCCTTGGAGTAGACAAGCAACTGAATAAGTTGAAAAGAAATAAGTCACCAGGCCCAGATGGGATATCAGTTCGGTTTTACAGAGAGTACTCTACAGCATCGGCCCCATATTTGGCTGTACCCTCCACCACAAGGATGACCTGACTGGGGAAAGAGCCAAGGAAGGTATTGCTGTGCTTATCAATAATGTCCACTACTACTCTGCTCTCTCGTTGGTTACTGGCATACAAGCAGTAGCAGTTCATGTGCATCGCAAGATCACTATCTGTTCACTGTATTTACCTCCACAGGATGCAATAGACTCTGAGGCTCTCAAGGTCTTATAGAACAACCTCCTCGTCCATTTCTCGTACTGGGTGACTTCAATACCCACAGTGTATTATGGGGCTTGAACTCAACTTGCCCTAGAGGTCGAACTTTGGAGAGCCTCATGATATCTCAGGAGCTGCACATCCTCAACACAGTCTATCCCATTCATTTCTCAGGTGCTACTGGGTGTCGTCAGCCATAAACCTCTCTTTCTGCTCTCCCACGCTCACAGACTCTTCTTAGTGGGAAGCAACTGATGACCTTCATTCCAGTGACTGCTTCTCACTGTGGATCCACCTATCAGATGAAGCATTAACTGAAAGGAAGCCACCAAAATGGATGGTCTGCAGTACAGCCAGCAAGCTGTGTTTGAAAACCAAGGCATCCAGGAATGGGGAGTCCACATCAAATGTTCAAATGTGTGTGAATTCCTAAGGGACCAAACTGCTGAGGTCATCGGTCCCTAGACTTACACACTACTTAAACTAATTTAAACTAACTTATGCTAAGAACTACACACACACCCATGCCTGAGGGAGGACTCGAACCTCTGGCGGGAGTGGCCAGGAGTCCACATCACACAAGTGGTTCAGAGTGCCACTGACTTATCCATCCCAAAGGCCTTAGGTCATCTTAGGAGGTATTGTGTTCCTTGGTGGACCAATAGGTACCACTCAGCAATCCAGATCAGGTGTGTGGCTCTACAACAGTTTAAATGCCACCCAACAGCAGAAGATCCTGCAGTCTTTCGAGTTGCGAGGGCCAGTGTTCGATGTGTCATTACAAAGAACAAGAAAAGGTCACGGCAAGAATTCCTGGACTCTGTCAATCGTTCCACCTGTTCTATAAAAGTATGTGGAGCCATAAGGAGGATTTCCAGTAAATACAGTCGTTAACCAGTAGTGGCAGTACTGAAACAGAGGTGTCTCCAAATGCTTAGAGATGTTGCTCAGAGAATGGCAGGGCATTTTGCGACGACTACTGCCAATTCCATCTCAGACCCAGCATTCTGTCACAACCGTGCAACCATAGAGAGGACTCAGCTGGACTTCATATCCAGCAATTCTGAGTCTTAGAGAAGCCCTTTCTTCATGTGGGAGCTGGATTCAGCACCCTGAGGCTCATGATACTGCACTCAGTCACGACCAAGTCCAGTACAGCATGCTTCGACATTTGCAAGCAGCATCAGAGGAAGTCATGTTTTAATTTCATATGTCAGATAGGTCAATATCCCGACTCATAGACAGAGGCCATTTTGATACCTCTCCTCAACCCAGAAAGGGACTGAACGTGGCCCAGCAGTTACCGGAGTGTCGCCTTAACGAGCTATATTGGAAACACCCTGGAGTGAATGGTTAACAGTCGCTTGGTCTGGATGTTAAAGACCAGGAAACTTCTTAGCCACTCTCAGTGTGAACTCAGGGGATTTCGATCCATTGTTTACGACATGACGCTGCTTCAAGTTGCTTTTTAGCAGGCTTTCCTACGTAAGCATTACTCTATTGGTATATTCTTTGACATCAGTAAGGCATACAATGCACTTGGAGACACAGTAATCTGGGACAGTTCCACCAGTTGCGTTTTCTTAGCCATCTCTCCATCTTCATGTGGTCCTTCCTATCAATGCGCTTTTTAGGTCCTGAGTTGCTGATGTGCTGTTGATAGTTTTGAGCAGGGAATGGTGTTGCTCAGGGCATATTTGACGTAGTCATAAACAGTAGCACATCCATGGTAAGGAGTCCTTTAGAGTGCTCCTGATTTTTGGATAATTTTGCTGTTTTCTGTTCTACCTTCAGTGTTGCAACAGCAACTCGTCGGTTGCAGCTTACAGTGCAGAGGTTAAAGGTGTAGGTTCCCTAGATCGGTTTTCAGTTTTCTGCGGATAAGTGTGTGTATTTTCATTTTAATCGTTCTCATATTTTTAATTTATATGAATTGAATATGAGGGACACCATTCTACATTTTAAAGCCTCAGTGAAGTTTTTGGACGTCAGTTTTTCATTCCAAACTGTCGTAGTTACCACACCTGAGAAGCGTGAAAGCCAGAATCCAGAAGGCACTGAATATTTTCAAGTGCCTAAGCCACAGGTCTTAGGAGAGGATGGGGCCTGTCTGCTCCAGTTTTTAGGGCTTTCATGTGATTGCAGATAGACTACGGGTGCATAGTGTATGGATCAGCGAGGCCTTCCTATTTGAAGATCATTGATGCTATCCACCATGAGGAGATTAGGCTGGCTGCAGGTGCTTACGGGACCAGCTCCAAACCAAGCACGGGACTGCTGCGGTCGCAGGTTCGAATCCTGCCTCGGGCATGGGTGTGTGTGATGTCCTTAGGTTAGTTAGGTTTAAGTAGTTCTAAGTTCTAGGGGACTTATGACCTAAGATGTTGAGTCCCATAGTGCTCAGAGCCATTTGAACCACCCAAACCAAGCCTCTGTGTTGATGGTCAGCAACTGCCACTCACTATCTGCAACAGCTCCTCATGATCCGTCAAGCATGAAAGTTCCTAAATGCTCCAAATTCACCTGCATACCATAAAGTTACTTGTGTGTTCTTGGAACGCCTTTTCTCCCACCGTCCATAAGCAACTAGGCCATTTGGGATCCATGTGCTGTGTGTGCTGGAGTCACTTGGTGTGGAGCAAGTTCAGGCCCTAATCCAGAGTTTTAACTGTCTGCCACCCAGTTACTGTAGAGGCCCAGAGTGTTTTTAGATTTCGTTCAGTACAGGGGACGTCTCATTCATGCATGTATTGTTAGTACATTATTTTAAGACATTTTAATTGAAGCACTACAATTCTGTAACTGTATTTACGGTTCGGTCTAAACGAGGGGACTCCATTGGTCGCTCTGTTGTTTTTCCTGATAGTGTTCTCAAGATTGGACTGCCTCAAGGCTTTATTGTCTTCAGTGTGGAATTACAAGCGATCTTGCGAGCACTGGAGCAGATGAGATGTGTTTCGAGTGCTAAATTCCTTGTCTGTTCCGATTCCATTAGTGCCCTTCAGGCTCTACAGCGCTTGTAGCCAGTAGATACAGTAGTCCAGAATATCCAGGAGGCCGTCCTCGAACTAAAAAGTTTAGGGAGGGAGGCGCCTATCTTTTGGGTTCCAGGGTACATGGGTATTGTAGGAAATGAAAGGGCAGATGTAACAGCCAAAGAGGCGTGTTGTGACTCTCAGTTAGTTCAGCGTACCGTCCCTCTGCATGTTATCCCCTCACTGTTGAAGTACAGAGTCACATGTTAAGTGAGAAGAAGAGTAGCTGTAAGTTACAGACACGTCTACAACGCATCAGTGGCGTACCTCCTTCCAGCCACACAGGCAGGCTGGGCTCCTCCTAACCCGTGTAAGCATAGCCCACAGTCCTATGACGAAAGGCTTCTTGCTCCAGCGAGAGGGCCCTCCAATGATATACATGAGCTGCAACTTGTTCACGTCAGGTTGGCCTTTTTGTTTGTGTCCTGTGTCGTGAACACAGCCTCCAACACCCATCTGAAATGCTAGATCAGCATCCATCGCAGCATTAGATACTGTACTTTTGAATGGTAGAGTTTTAAGATGTATTTGTTAGTATAGAATTATTTTAGTTATGTCACTGATGTGGAGAAAATGATATAAGAACAATGTATCGGTAGCAAAAGCAGATTTTAATGCATATTTGCATTACAACTAAAGTTTGTTAAAATGGTTACTCTGTAATAAATGATGGTATCTAGCTACAGTCTCAAGGTCGTGAGGAAGGAAAATGTTAAGTGTCACATACCGTACACTGCTAGAGAAGAATAGATAGTGTACCTCACGCCACTGTAACCATGCTGTTATAGAAATACAACATCCAATTGAGAGACCTCATATCATTGTCGGGGTCATATATAGTTTATGTCCAACTTGGTGAACAGCATGAAAGCTGAAGAAAAATTGTGGTATTACTCATATTGTTGTAGGAAATTCTGCTGGCTGTTGTTTGATACTAGTGCAAATGTGGCACCTATGCATTGCTGTGTGAACAGCTACACTATTTGCATCCCGATTTCTGTGTATCACTGTCAATCTGCAGGCTGAAGGCAGGCTTGATGGGCAATGCCTTCTGCAGTTCCTCAGGTAAGTGCTGTAGCGCACAAAGTTTTAAATACTGCACTGTGCTTCAGCTAAGTTTTTTTTAAACGACAAAATACATTCTCTACTTGGTACCTTCACAGTGTGTACAATATACAACACTAAGTAATGCATTTGAAACACACTGACTGGATATTACACACTTTTTTGTTATTAATGCCCGCTGGTAGAGCAGTAGTGGTGGCAGGAGCCTGGCTGCAGAATAATTTTTCTTCTAATTGGCATGTGCACTAGAACATGGAAGTTACAGAAAAGTATCATAAAAAAGAGCTTTAACATGGGCATGTTATTGATAGCCTACCTCCTGCAATATACACTCCTGGAAATTGAAATAAGAACACCGTGAATTCATTGTCCCAGGAAGGGGAAACTTTATTGACACATTCCTGAGGTCAGATACATCACATGATCACACTGACAGAATCACAGGCACATAGACACAGGCAACAGAGCATGCGCAATGTCGGCACTAGTACAGTGTATATCCACCTTTCGCAGCAATGCAGGCTGCTATTCTCCCATGGAGACGATCGTAGAGATGCTGGATGTAGTCCTGTGGAACGGCTTGCCATGCCATTTCCACCTGGCGCCTCAGTTGGACCAGCGTTCGTGCTGGACGTGCAGACCGCGTGAGACGACGCTTCATCCAGTCCCAAACATGCTCAATGGGGGACAGATCCGGAGATCTTGCTGGCCAGGGTAGTTGACTTACACCTTCTAGAGCACGTTGGGTGGCACGGGATACATGCGGACGTGCATTGTCCTGTTGGAACAGCAAGTTCCCTTGCCAGTCTAGGAATGGTAGAACGATGGGTTCGATGACGGTTTGGATGTACCGTGCACTATTCAGTGTCCCCTCGACGATCACCAGTGGTGTACGGCCAGTGTAGGAGATCGCTCCCCACACCATGATGCCGGGTGTTGGCCCTGTGTGCCTCGGTCGTATGCTGATTGTGGCGCTCACCTGCACGGCGCCAAACACGCATACGACCATCATTGGCACCAAGGCAGAAGCGACTCTCATTGCTGAAGACGACACGTCTCCATTCGTCCCTCCATTCACGCCTGTCGCGACACCACTGGAGGCGGGCTGCACGATGTTGGGGCGTGAGCGGAAGACGGCCTAACGGTGTGCGGGACCGTAGCCCAGCTTCATGGAGACGGTTGCGAATGGTCCTCGCCGATACCCCAGGAGCAACAGTGTCCCTAATTTGCTGGGAAGTGGCGGTGCGGTCCCCTCCGGCACTGCATAGGATCCTACGGTCTTGGCGTGCATCCGTGCGTCGCTGCGGTCCGGTCCCAGGTCGACGGGCACGTGCACCTTCCGCCGACCACTGGCGACAACATCGATGTACTGTGGAGACCTCACGCCCCACGTGTTGAGCAATTCGGCGGTACGTCCACCCGGCCTCCCGCATGCCCACTATACGCCCTCGCTCAAAGTCCGTCAACTGCACATACGGTTCACGTCCACGCTGTCGCGGCATGCTACCAGTGTTAAAGACTGCGATGGAGCTCCGTATGCCACCGCAAACTGGCTGACACTGACGGCGGCGGTGCACAAATGCTGCGCAGCTAGCGCCATTCGACGGCCAACACCGCGGTTCCTGGTGTGTCCGCTGTGCCGTGCGTGTGATCATTGCTTGTACAGCCCTCTCGCAGAGTCCGGAGCAAGTATGGTGGGTCTGACACACTGGTGTCAATGTGTTCTTTTTTCCATTTCCAGGAGTGTAGATCACTTTGACACTTTAGATACAAACTGCAAAGACTTCTATACTGTTAACTTTAACGCAGTTCCATCAAAGACGCTGAATATTGATACACTGCTACTGTTGCTGCCTTCCTCGATGTATGTTGTAGGACAGACATATAAAGGTAGAGGCAGATGCTTGGGTGGAGGTTATGTAACTCATCCTGCATTAGAACGTGTAAGAACCCTCTGACAGGTGCTGTATAGCGACTTTCAGGGTATTTGTTTAGATGATGGAGTAGTCTACAAGTAGCTGGTAATGTACTACAAGGAGACCTGAACATGCATAGGGCCACACTATCACCAGAAAAATTAGCTTCACAAAAAATACCTAGCATTAATCATCCGCGGAGTCTTAAGGGAAGTAATAAGAAAGCTCCAACCTGACTACCCTGATACAAGACGCAACTGCACAGCTGGAACCCACAGACTGCCAGGTAGTGTGGAACGCTCATGTGGTGGCGAGGGTGCTCAGTGTGGTAATGATGGGAGCTGCGGTTTGGGAAACATTTTACTCGAGTTTGGAGGTATTTTGTTGGACAGGGTGCATTTTGATACAATGTTATTTGCTGTAATATATATTGGGATGAAGTGTTATGTAATCTCAACTGATCAATTTTTTGCGTCATACAAATTCCTCAAAATCAGAAATGCTTCAGATTAACCCACAACAAGTGTTTGTCATGGACAGATGTAATAACGTAGCATAAATGAACTTTTTCACTGTATGCATAAAGCGTAAATATATAAGCTACGTTTTCTACCTACCAAAATTTCTAAATGCCAACTAAAATTGTATTTAAAGTATGCTTACTGTACTGTGCACCAATCACCCCAATGTGGTAGTATAAATTATAATGCAGATTCCAACAAAAACAGAGAGGAGTACAGGCAGCAGACATGTCACCACGTCACCAATACTGGTACTGAAACTACCGAATTTTGAGACTATACATGGTACATAATAAAAAAAAAATTAAAAAAAAAACTCTGTTATAAACTGCAAGTGTGTGTCTTGCAACAAATAACTCAGAATGTAACTTGTTAAGCTAAAATTCAACTGCTGGCACACGAGTTCATACCTTAAGCACTTGTGTATCATGTCTGTCTGTCTCATATCTTAACATACAACAACAATGATACTGGGATTTTCTATCTATTACCTTACAAAGTTTATACCTATTCCACTGTGTGTGTACTTGATATGTATGAAGGTGGACAGATCTTGTAATACATGTGACAATTACAAGACTCTGCTGCTACAAGTTCAACTGGCATCTGGTATTGGTTGATATGGTTGAAAATAAAAACAGTTTTTATTGGATGTATTTACTTTCACACATGTGTACATACATCACAGAACCCCTCTGGCTATTACTCCTTTTTTCTTCGCTGAGCCATCCATGTGGAATCATGTAAATCGCTCGCCAGATGGTCACAACACCTAGTATTGCACAAACCACCCTCGACATATGTTGGTTGCACGTCAGGGCGCAGTGGCCAATCAGATTGAATCACATGCATCTCATTGGATACAGCCCACTCTCCACCTATCTCGAATTACCTCTAAATTCTTTTCTAACTACTGGAGGCTGTTGTGGCTATGCAAACACTGGATCAAGGCCTGTAACAATAAGAACATAACCTAAGTATAAACACATTAAATGTATATGGTGCATACACAGGATGCCATGACGTTATTAACTTATGACAATAGGTCAACACATCTGTAAAATGCACATGCACTGCAAAGAAATAGTTCTCTAAGTCTTACAAAGAAGCTGTACAACATTAGCTGCTGCCTCCTGCAAATCCACTTTGTTAATAGTAACCCTGTTGTTATGACAAAAAGAACTGAGAAGTACTTACTGTCAGAGGTTTTCTTTCCAATTGATAGCTGCTGGCACTTCATGCTGGTCATCTCACTATAAAGTGCAGACAGAAAATGATCGTACTCACACAGTCAAATTATAAAAAGTAAAATTGCTTGAGGGGTATGAAGCTGAACATGCATGTCACTGGCCAAGACATCAGTGCTATGGAGCCCCACAGTTACTGGCCTACGGCATGATGACATTGACACATGTTTTTGATGCTATTGGCCACGGGGGGAAGGTAGAGGGGGGAAAAGTCAGTGCTCTGTGGCCCCACAGTTATTGGCTGACTTCATGCCAGTTTTGATGATTCTGAGCAATTTTGATGATGCTGATCCTAATTCTATGGTAGCTGGTAGTCACTGTGAAACAGAGGGATACTAGGGAAGAAAATACCTTATTGGAAGAAGAGCCTGGTGTGATCTCTACCACAGATAATTCCTCACAGGAAACACAGTACTTTGACGACAAAAATAATTTCAAGTGTGGAATTTCTGAGCCTGTTAGAGCAAGAAAAACACCTCAGTATAACATTTTGAAAGTATAAATTCCTGGACTAATTGCCAAAAATATGTGACGCTATTGGCCACAGGAGGAGGGGGAAGGGAGAAGGAATTCCGGGAAATGGGGAAGGCATGAAATTCTGGGAATTCTGATACTGCTGTGAGCGTTATTGGAATGACCTCTAACTTGTAAGTCGGTGTTATGTAGAGCCCATAGCGATTCTCTACTTAATAGGTCTGCAGCTGATTCAAATTTTGAAGTTTGGGTGCAAGAGCAGTTACGTAATGTAGGTGAAGAGGAAAATGGGAATTGCTACAACATTTTTGACGATTCTGATCTGATCCTGATTTTGTGGTAGCTAAGTGGTCACTATGAGACAGAGAGTAATACTAGTGAAGAACATACCATGTTGGAAGAAGAGCTTGGTGTGAGCTCACAGCAAACACAGTACTTTCACGGCAAAAATAATTTCAAGTGAGCACGTTCTGAGCCTGTTAGAGCAAGAAAAATACCTCTGCATATCATATTGAAAGGATGAATTCCTCAACAAAGAGTTAAAAATCGAATTTTGGGGCAAGGGCCCACTGAATCTCAAATATGAGAGAAGTTACTTCATGACGACATGTTGGAGGCATACCAACTGATGGAATGGAAAAGAGGAATACGTGTACCTGTGACCTGAATCCATGAAAAAGAAACTAGCGTACTAGTGCACCAAATGTCGTCAACCAATTTACCGGGAATATAGTAGAATTATGTGGTTCGACTCTGCAAAAGTGTGGTGGTTTAATATTTCCAGTTCATTGGATTATCACCTACATTTACATTTTCTGCAACTATTTCATTATATTCACGAATATTGTGACTGTTGTAACAATATTAACAATTATTTGAAGACTGATACCAAATGACTGCACATAGCCGTGATATTTCGTGTTCGTTTCAGGTACAACCTCTATACATGCTGCATAGTATTAAATTTATTTATAATACGGACTAGTTGAATACTTACTTAATTTTTGTCAACTAATGTGGAGTCATGCGATAAACATTACGAGGTCTAGTAACGCACATTTCAGAGATGTTGCGGGCTAAGGGATGTATCAACCCAATCAGTTTGGCATATTTGCGAGAAATAAACTACGATCATTACCGACTTTTACAGACCGTTAAAAGGAATTGTTATTTGGCTCACGAGGAAAAAATGTTTACGACTTGCTAATGTCATCAGTCAACAACAACGAAGGGAAAATGTTTTTGTAGATGCGCTCGGAGGCACTAGAAAGACATTTTTAATTAATCTAATACTCCCAAAAATCAGGCCTGGTGGAAAAATTGCCATCGTTGGGGCATCGTCTGGCACTGCTGCCACACTTTTAGAAGGCGGTCGAACTGCTCACTCTGCATCCAAACTTACACTGAAAATTTCTGGTGACGACAACTGCAGAAAGTAATACTGGTAAACTGATAGATGACTGCACTTTGATTGTTTGGGATGAGGTATCGATGTCCCACAAAACATCCGCTAAAGTGTTAGACAGAACAATGCAAGAGTTGCATAACAACAATATCCCTATGGGCGGCTTCATCGTTTTGTTTTCTGGAGACCTCCGTCAGATATCACCCGCAATCTGAAAAGGGACGAAAACAGACGAGGTCAAGGAATCTTTGGAAAGATCATACCTATGGCCACATCTAACAAAACTGGAAATTAAAACTAATATTAGAGTTCTATATTTTCGGGAGGACGACGGTTCAATCCCGCGTCCGGCCATTCTGATTTAGGTTTTCCGTGATTTCCCTAAATCACTCCAGGCAAATGCCGGGATGGTTCCTCTGAAAGGGCACGGCCGACTTCCTTCTCCATCCTTCCCTAATCCAATGAGACCGATGACCTCGCTGTCTGATCTCCTTCCCCAAACAACCCAACCCCCCAGAGTTCTATTTTCCGGACAAGATAATGTAAAACTTGCAAATAACTGCTTAATCTAGAATATGGTAAATTTCAAGCAACGAACAGTAAAATACTTATTAATAATTTCTTTGTTTCGTACCAAACGTCTCGGAATTAACTGCAGAAGTATACCCGGATATTCACAATACGTCAACTAAGACACTTGATCGGTTTCAGGAAAGAGCTATTTTGTCACCTTCAGATGAACAAGTCAGTAGTGTAAATTACTTCACTCCTTCCAAGTCTGAGACCCCATCACAAATTTATTACTTTGTTGGCACGGTCTTAGGCAGAAAGAAAGCCATGCATTACACTACTGAATTTTTATATTCATTGATGCTGCCTGGAACTTCACTGCATAAACTAATTCCAAAAGTACCTGCACCTACTATTTTATTGAGAAATTTAAACACACCCCGACTTTGCAACGAAACAAGACACCGAAGGCCCAATCCCAAAAATGTTTTAATCGAGTGTACTATACCAACTGACTGTGGAACTGGACAAACTGTTTTGATATAAAAAATACCAGTGTTGCATACTCTTTTTTAGTTCCTTATTTCTGTCGCATTTTAGTATCTAAGACAATTTATTTTAAACATTCAACTTGCTTCCTCTTTGCCTGCACTAATCAACGGCCACTCTGAAACATTTCTTTATCTGGTCATCCTAGAGAAGAAACAGCTCTAATTAGCTTATGTATCACAACATTGCACAATACTTCATCATGACAAATAAATCAGATTTTCTTCACTGACTGAAGCATAATCCTTAAGAGTGGACAAAACATTAGTCACCATCTTAAAAAGAGCACACTAATCAGTCTGAAGCGCTATAGACGGTACAGAACAGGTACCAGGCAGTCACGTGACCCACAATCATTGACATAAGTCATGGCGAAAAATTGTTGTATGTATGACAGTCGGCTGTATCGAATTATTGCACTAAGATGGGTCAACGTGGAGACGTGACAGAATGGCTGAAAGGAGCTATCGCATTTGTACATGCCCATGATCACACCCTGAATGAAGTAGCCCGATTTGTTGGTATATCAACACAGTTGTCAAAGTGACATGAATTACTGCTGTTAGCGAATGCAGGTCCATATGAACCAGTTGCCGAATGAAATGTGCGAACAGAGCTGCATGCAGTGGACATTTGGATTTGGGTACCTCGCAGAACACCATAGCTCACAGCTGCACACCCTCAATGGACCAAACACAGAACTTGGACAGTAGCCGACTACAGGCATGTAATGTAGACTCATGAGTCAACACATTGCGCTTCTGTAAATAGTGCAAGGGTTCAAGTGCACCGATAGCCCAAAAATGGTTCAAATGGCTCTGAGCACTATGGGACTCAATATCTGAGGTCATCAGTCCCCTAGAACTTTGAACTACTTAAACCTAACTAACCTAAGGACATCACACACATCCATGCCCGAGGCAGGATTCGAACCTGCGACCGTAGCGGTCTCGCGGGTCCAGACTGAAGCGCCTAGAACCGCTCGACCACTCCGGCCGGCGCCCGATGGCCCAATGAGGTATTTAACCCACATTGTGTAAAGCCATCACTACAATCACGCCGCGCGGGATTAGCCGAATGGTCTATGGAGCTGCAGTCATGGACTGTGCGGCTGGTCCCAGTGGAGGTTCGAGTCCTCCCTCGGGCATGGGTGTGTGTGTTTGTCCTTAGGATAATTTAGGTTAAGTAGTGTGTAAGCTTAGGGACTGATGACCTTAGCAGTTAAGTCCCATAGGATTTCACACATTTGAACATTTTTTTGAACTACAATCACGTTTTTTATGACACTGTAAGCAAACGAGACCCCAATCCATTTAGAAGTTGATACCACTGTATTTTGTTCAAACCCACTGAAGCGCGATTCATAATAGGTTAAACAGCTAACTCTTGTAAAAAAAAAAAAAAAAGAAAAAGAAGGAGCATGGGGTCATCACATCGCACTCCCATCCATTGTCGACGTTTCGACCACGGAACCGCTACCTATTGATTAACTAGCTTCTTAATTGGCATCACAAGGCTGAGTGCACTCCAATCTAGTGCTCAATCCAAGGAAAAATCCTTGGCAGTACCGAGAATTGAACCTGGGTCCCCACATGAGGCTTTGTCACATTGCTCACTCGGTTCCATAGATGGCTATGTCTGGGCATATGGTCCACCAACACAAAATTATAGCGCCAGGGACTACCTACATATGAGAGCCTAGGGGCCAAGACAACAAGAGCCCAAATAACACACATCCACAAGACAACAATAAATCCAATTGTGTTACTGAGGACAATTCAGGTGTCTACCGCTGTGGCTCAAGGTGCTCGCCTCACTGGCAAGTGGCAGCAGCATCACTCCTAGAAGGTATAGCTATTACAGACCTTTCTTCTAGTCCCACATCATGTGCCTCTAATAGTACCTGACCAATTCGTCCGCCAACCAGGATTTAAGCCATCGGGTGGTCCATATCTGCAGTTGAAGACAGCTCATCCATGAGGGAATGCTACTAACATAGCTACACGGAGCCACAACATTCGTCATTCTTGCTACACTGAGACTTGGCCTCTCAATGCTCAGCCTCCTGGTCTTTGGTATCTTGCCTTGTTACTGCAACTGCGCTCGGAGACCGTCGTCTCACTTTGTGGTCATTAAGATATAAGCTTCATCATATAATGAGTAAACTAGATAGTCTAGCCTTTGCTTATCTTACTGTACATGTTAAACTGAGACAATTACTTTGGCTATTTTGTGTTCTTGTTCATTAATGCACCAGGATGGAGAAGAGTGAATTATTGTTAATGTTAATCAACCTGTTGTTTGTTGGCTACCTGGGTGTAAGTTCTTCTGCACCGAGCACAGCGCAAGTCACTTCAATTGGCGACAAGGTTGTTTTGTAAATTTAGTCTGAAATCCTCTGCTGCACTCACGTTAGGCGGTCTTTCTACGAGTTTTCCCGCGTAAGTGGTGTGGTTACATCACATTTCCATTTCAGTAGGTCCACAGTGATCACAAACGTATCTGCACAAGTACTACTGTCTTTGAAAAACGTGTGACAGACACAGGAATTGATGTTGGAGAAGATGGCAGCCATAATCACGTCACCTGAGGTTTCCAATCGATCGTCTCACATCGACTCCATGTTGAAGGGCTTCAGAGCACCCTCACCACCATTCCTGGAATTCGACAGGAAACTAGAACCATGGGTCAACTACGTCGCCCACCTGGAACAGAATTTCTTCGCCCACAGAAACTCGGGTGATATCCAGCAACGCACTTTCCTGTTGGCTTTCGAAGGGACTTGTCTGTGTTACCTCTTGAAGAAGTCAGATCCAGAAGTAGTGCCACATGCCTTGATCTATGACCATTTGAAACCTTGCTTATTAGAATATTTTGATTCGCAAGTTCATGTGACAGTCACCAGATACAAATTTTTAAGTTGTCATGTATTGAACAGACATTCCTATTGGGAGTAGATAGATCGATGGCAGGGGTTCCATTGTTAAATGCAGACAGTCATATGCCAAATTGCTGGTTAGGGACGTGATCCTAGTTCGTTCCCCTCAAATTAAAAATTAAATGATCCACCTTTAGCAACTTCCTTCCAAGAATTTGGGGATTCAAGCAGTCAGTCCGGTCCTCAGTGGGTGTGCAGAAGCCACCACAGGTATTTACCACACACCCCATATGGAAGATTCAGGGTGGGTCCCACCACCCAGTCCTACTGGCTCCACTGCACAAGTCTTCCTCTAGACAGGACGTCCCGCATAATAAATGCAAGCAGCAGTTTCCATCGTGCAGCAATTGTTTCACCATGCATGAACACCACAAATGTCACATTCGCCGTTTTAAGTGCAAAGCCCGTAGTAAAACTGGACATAAGGCAGAGGTTTGCTGTTCACACTTTGAGTGAATTTTTGTAGTACCTGTCTGGACATTATAGACTATGACTCAGATGAAGGGACTGTGTGCACAGTTAGGAAATCCACAACAAGTAGGCCGTTCCACCCATCTACGACAGACTGTTGATGTTGAGAGATGAGACACCAACCCCATTCACGTTTGAAATATGTACTGGCTCCTCCATCGCCATCGTGACTTGAGACAAGTATAGGTGCCTTAATTCACCAACATTACAACACCTTACAAATCAATTAAAGAGCTATAGCTCAAATTAAGTATCAAGCAGCACCATTATCAGCTCACATTTTGAGTGTCATGTCCATGGAAACCACAAAAATTTTAGGTTTAGATCTCTGAAAGTCTACAATTCGATGAATCCCAAAGTCTTGTGATTGGTACCTATCTTCAACAACTTTTTTTATGTGCCTCAGTTTTCTGCTTTTGACAAACTGTGTCACTGACTTTGAAGTGGACGTCACCCTGAAGCCCTTAGCGATGATTAGGTTTTGTAAGGCTCGAAACGTACCTTTCCCATACAGGACAAGCTTCACCTCGAGATGCAGTGACTCCAAGAAGGAGAAATCCAGATTCCAGTAGTCATTAGTCAATGGGCTACTCTTATTCTAACTGTCGGGAAACAAAATAGGTCTTTGCGAATTAGTGGGGATTTTAATTCTATAATCGGCATTTATCCTATCCTGAGGGTAGAAGACATCATGGCAAAACTTGCAAGTGGCACGCTGTGTGCACAAATCGACCTAGGAAGGCCTGTTTACAACTACCCTTAAGTGAAGCCTCCGAGCAGATGATAGTCAATAACACCCAATTTGGCCTTTTCCTTCACAGCCTCCTGCACTCACTTTGCATCACCAACACACCAGCAATGTTTCAACGGTATTGGTAACATCTGACGCAAGGATTTCTGGTCGCAGATCAACGCTGCAAAAAAAAAAAAAAAAAAAAAAAAAAGGGGTATACCATGAATGATATTTTCACTCTGCAGTGGATTCTGCGCTCTGCTTGGGTAGCTCAGTCGGAAGAGCACTAGCGCGCATAAGGCAAAGGTTCCGTTTCCAAGTCTCAGTCAGGCACACAGTTTTAATTTGCCAGGAAGTTTCATTAGTTTCTCCTTTTCGAGGTTTCCAATTCACTCAAGACTTATTGTTGCAACAGTACATATGGAGTACATAAATGATTTCATTTATAGATCAGTAGCACAAATGGTTCTGCAGACCAAGTATCTACCCGTGCTGGAACACCCATATTAGTATGTGGTGTAGCATTCACATGGGGCAATGCAGGGGCTGACCCTTGTATCTGGTTAGTTGTACAGGTGACGAATACTGTCCTGGGATACGTTATGCCACACCTGCTCGACATGCTCACGTCGTTCTGTAAGAGTTTTTGGTTGATGAGTGACACCAACCACTTCTTGTCCCATCATATCCCACACGCTCTTGACTAGAGACAAGCCCAGAGATTATACTGGTTAGGAAAGTTGTTGCACATCTTGCAGAACACGTTGAGTTTTCATGAGCAGCATGTGGGCAAGTATTATCTTGTAGAAACAAAACATCATGTTCCTGTTGCAAGAATGGCAAAAGGACTGGGCTGACAACATTCCACACATTCAAGGTGCTGATTAGCCTCTCCTCCAGAAACGCCAAAGATGAACGAGAGTTGTAGCATCCCAGACCATAAGTCCAGGGCTAGGGCCAATGTGTCTTGGATGAATGCATTCCAGGAGACAGTGCTCATCAAGTCTATGTCGTACATGCAAATGACCATCAGTTCCATGCGGGAAGAACCTGCTTTCACGCCGGCCAGTGTGGCCGAGCGGTTCTAGGCGCTTCAGTCTGGAACCGCGCGACTGCTACAGTCACAGGTTCGAATCCTGCCTCGGGCATGGATGTGTGTGATGTCCTTAAGTTAGTTAGGTTTAAGTAGTTCTATGTTCTAGGAGACTGATGATCTCACATGTTAAGTCCCATAATGCTCAGAGCCATTTGAACCTGCTTTCATCACTGAAGACCATGGCATGGCATTCCATCTTCCAAGTGATGTGCTGACGGCACCAGTCGAGATATGCACGTCGATGCTGTGGCATGAGTGGAAGACAGACTAGAGGTTTGTGTGCCCATAATCTAACTGGTAACAACTAATTTGCAACAGTCTGTGTTGACACGTCATGGCTCACAAGCTCTCTTATCTGTGCTGTGGTAGCTATACAATCTGTCATTGCTGTCCTTACAATACGAGGATAGTGGTAGCGTCTGTACTAAAAGGACGTCCAGGATGTCATGTGACCACTGATACCAACATTATTGCACAACTGACAGAGCACATCCAACGTTTGTGGCAATTTTCTGAAAGGACTATCCTGCCTCTCGGAAGGCCACCAGTTGACCCCTTTCACACTCGCTCATTTGGCTATAGGAAGCACGAACGTGTTTCCATGGCATGGTTTCCTGCTTGCTTCATATGTTTACACCACACTGAGCCTTCTGGCTGTGAGCATTCCCTATCAAAAGATAGACACAGATGGCGCTCTGGTAACTATGCCACTAAGCTATATGTTGGCAGGTGACACCGAAACCATTGTCAGTACATCATACGCAATACATCAGTACCGACTGAGGTGGCGCAGTGGCTAGCACACTGGACTCGCATTCGGGAGG
This sequence comes from Schistocerca serialis cubense, assembly GCF_023864345.2. Taxonomy (NCBI): domain Eukaryota; kingdom Metazoa; phylum Arthropoda; class Insecta; order Orthoptera; family Acrididae; genus Schistocerca; species Schistocerca serialis. Next base: position 857,180,456 of record NC_064640.1, on the reverse strand, counting down.
ATGACGGTTCAATCCCGTGTCCAGCCATCCTAATTTGGGTTTTCCGTGATTTCCCTAAATCCCTCCACGCAAATGCCGGGATGGTTCCTTTGAAAGGGCACGGCCGACTTCCTTCCCAGTCCTTCCCTAATCCAATGAGACGGATGACCTCGCTGTCTGGTCTCCTCTCCCAAACAACCCAACCCCATACATCAGTACATCATATGCCCTAGGTGACATATGGTGTCATCAGATAAAAATTGATGTCATCTTTCCAGGTGTCCTAATTTTTCTCCTGACATTGTATCCTGATGATATCCCCATCACTGGTAGAAACTGAAGGACATTGCAGCGAATTTAGAAGCCTTATTCAGCTTTCTCCAAGAAGCCAACCTGAAGTGTAACAAAGACTAATGCCACTTTTTTGTGGCACAGATCGAATATCTAGGGCTTATTTTCAGGGATGTGCCCCACTCCACACTATGAAGAGGTGAAACAAAAACAGTCTCTTCCAGGGGATTCCAAACAATTGAAATCAGTACTGGGTCAGCTGAACTGCTACCAGAAATTCATTCCCCATGTAGCAGCTATCGCTGAACTACTCCATCAGCTACTCCACAAAAATGTTAGACGGCATTGGTACACCACTTGCAACAAGGTGTGGGGCGGCGGTTAATTTGTAAAAAATAATGAATTGCTGTATAAATGCTTGCATGTTGAATCAGTTTCTGGCTTTTAGAATGTTGTTAATGCTGTCTTTCGCCGTTCTCAACACTGGCTCTCTATTTACTTTTTAGCACCCAGAAAGTGATTTAACAAAACGTGGAGCCAGTAATTAGAGATCCTAGTGCCCACTTCATCTGAGAATACCATTATAGCTGCAGCTTATAGCTCTGAGGAATTAGGAGATTGTCCGGGATTTCTAATCAAAAACGATTTTCCAAAATAGTTGAGTATATTCTGAAATTCACTGATAAAAAAAACACAAGTATCCCTACAACCTAACTAACAGAGCAGTTCAGAGTCTAATGCGCTGATGCAACTATAAATGTCCGAATTAAATGTTAAAAAGAATGCTCGCCATAATTTGATGAGAATATTTCATCAAACGCCACGCTAAATAATTGGTAGAATGTCTGTCCCGCGATGGCACGTGAAATACGACAATACGCAAACTGAAGCTAGATAATGAAAATCATCCCAGAATTAACACTTCACTTGAAATGTTTTCATGGTTCCGCGTATCTCTAGTAACTTAATACGGCACCTGAGGCTGTTTGTAGCACTGATACCGATGCGACGCGACTCCCGACACAGATGGTGTGTCATTCAGCGTCTGGAGAGAACTGGGGTCTTCCTTCCTCGCGCAGCGTTCTTATATGTAAAGCCGCAGTGCGGACGGCTAAGGGAACGCCTGATCAAATCGGCTCTCCCGACTAGCCGGTGGGCTAGTAACGCACCACTTCAAGTTACATAATAATTTATAGCTTCTTTTGCTGATGGCCGACGAAGCTCTTAATTTAAACGTGCATTCAGCACGCAGGTAAGTATTGATAATAAAATTTTGACGTGGCTAAGTTAAATATTTTGGGCGAGAGAATTAATTAAATTACACTGCACGCAGTAGATGAGCTCTGAACTGGCCCTTTTGAGATCCGCTATCGCTATAATTTTATAGGTATTCCAAAGAAACTTTTCACATCTTCATAGTCATAGCGGACTTCCAACCTATTTAAATCTAAACATCCTAGCCTTATTTATTAGCCTACTTAATCTATCTTGCTTCCTTCAGTTTTGAGACGAAAACCACAAAATCATGAATTTCCACTAAAGTCTTAATTTGTGAAATCTAAAGTACTGTTTTTATTAAATCATTATGAAAGATGAATCTAAATATAAATTTTGAAGTCTCTAGCTCTTTTCTGTTGCGCCAATGATTTTTTCAGAAAAACGTCCAAATTTCGAAAATGGCTGAAGTTATCGAACTGATATTTAACACACATTAATTTAGTATTATTGCTGACATGCTAGAAAAGTTTTAGGTCATTTGCTTGATTTTTAAGGTATTGCGCAACATTTATGACGTCAGAGCTAGTTACAGCAGACTGGCTGGCACACAATGGAAACTGATGTGAATTTACTACAGCGTGAGTAGGCTGCTTCCCTGCAAATGCTTTTCAGCATTTAAAACAGGCACTCCTCAAGCCAATGCACTTCATGGCTTATGATCCTACAGAGTTACTGACTGTCACAGCACTGTCTTGGGGGCATCTGCCTAAAAAAATACTGACAACTGCACCACACAAGTACAGTTGAACAGAAAAAAACTGACCATCCAGTACTTGCAAAAGTGGGCATTGTTCTTCTCTGGATACTGTTAGGACATCCATTACCACTTGCCAACACATTAGACGTCCATTACCAGTTGTCAAGACAGCATGAGAAGGCACTGTCCTATCTCCCAGTGGGACAGGATTCCAACTTTGATGGTACACTGTAAGTCTGCTTCCATACGATTCAGTCAGAGGCCACTGTCGCATGTCTGCCTGATGGCACCACAACAATAGTCGGGCAGTGGCCATAGGCTCGTGTGTCCTATGACATCATCAAGTTTGTGAAACGTGGGTGGGTGATGGATTACAAACTCATCCAGCAACACCTGGTTCAGGTGTATTGGCACCATTGGTATGAATTGTGAATGCTCAGTTGCATCCTCTTGCTGCATGGAGACAATACTCACACCAGGTTCTTCATACCATGAGCTCTCCAACACCGGGTCATTGCGGGATGGTCATCACCAAAATATTGGATTGATGACTCGTTTTTTTTGGAATGGCATCGACAAAGACATTGAACAAATGCGCGTGGCTTGCTAGACATGCCAGAAAAAGCAGGCAGCCCAGCATGTTGATATTTCCGATGGCTCAAGGCAATATTCGATTGATATAATACATTTTTTTCCATTGAAGGATTACTGGAAATCATTTTAGTAGACAATAGGCCTCAATTCACATCAGCAGAATTTCAATACTTTTGTGACGAAAACGGCATCCATACGCTCCATACAGTACCATTCCATCCAGCTCCCAACAGCTCATGGGAAGGTTTGTCCACACATTTAAACCCCAGATGGCAAAACTGCACCAGCATCATTGTCTCAACAAGATACTTACCACATTCCTCACTTCCCATTACTCCACACCACAGGACAGGACAAGCCCAGCAGAAAAACTACATGATCAACCACAATGATCACAGCTCTCCATTGTCCATCCCTCCAATCCAATCTTATGCTTTCGCAGCTTCCCCATCGTTGCTGTTTCCATTGGGATGATTTATGGGCAATGGTGTTCTCAGGAAGCTGCCTCCTTGGCTAGGAATGGTAGAAGCTCAACAAGCAGATCAAACTAGCTGCTGCAAGCACCTCAATCAAGTGCACCCCAGCAAGGCTCATGCTGCCCCAGTGGAAGATTTTTTCCTTTATTTCTGTTCCAGATCTGGTCCAGATCTGTTTCTATGGATGTGAACAGCAGTGAGCCAAGTTCACCACATCCTGCAGGCATCAGCAGTAGTGATACAGGCATCTGAGATACTGAGGTATCTCTCCTCTGAGGGGAAGGGGGCAGGGTTGCTACTATGTCTGGGCATATATCCCACCATCATTACAGTACAGTGCCCACACATGAGAGCTCAGCTGCCACGACAACAAGAACCCCAACAAAGTGCATCAGTGCAACAGCAACAGTAACAACAGGTGTGTTACTGTTGACAGTTCAGGATACCACCACTGTGACTCAAGACATGCACCTAGCTGGCAGGTGGCAGATAGATCGCTCCTAGGAGGTGTAGCTGGCACGGACCTATTCACTTCTGCCACATCATGTGGCCACAAACAGTCTGTGACCAGTTCATCCACCTGCCAGTACTTAAGCCATAGTGTGGCCCATATCCAACAGTTGAAGCCAGCTCACCATCTGGGGAACACCACTACTGGAGCTAGATGGAGCTGCCAGCACATTCATCCTTGCTATCATGAGACTTGGCCTCTTGACACTTGGCTTCCCAGACTTAAATATCTCACCTCGTTACTGTGACTGTGCTCTGAGAGTGTCATCTCACCTTGTGGACCTTAAGACCTAATATTTATGAGATAGTGAACTAGACATTCAAGATGAAATGTCTAGCCTCTCCTTATCCTATTGGAACTGTTAAACTTAGTTACTTTGACTGCTGAACTATTTTCGTTCTTGTTTAGTAATGTTCCAGGAAAGAGAAGAGTAAATCTGTTGTTTTTAATAAACATGTTGTCTGTTGTCTATGTGGGTGTAAGTTCTTCTGACCATGCCTGACATAGGGCACTGCAATAACAGAAAATTTCAATTTTAAATGCATCTCTGCTCCGTAATTTGTTGCCAGGAATGTGTGAAATAGTTATATCATCAAATTTGTCTCAATGAGAACAACTATTCTCCCTTGGAATTTGTGACTTCATAATTTGCAGATTCAGTTATTCATAAAATTAATTTTTCAGACATATATGTAGTGTCTGTGAACAGAGTAAGAATGTAAAGGAGGCAAGGTTCCAGGTTTAGGTCCCAGTCAGGTACACAGTTTTAATATACAGCAAGTTTCCAGTCAGCACACACTCCACTGCAGAGTGAAAGATGTCATTTCTCCACAATATCCTTCATCTCAAACCACAAGAATAGCATCAGAAGATTGCTCCCACACTGACAGTTGGCCTACACAATCAGTGTCAACACCAGATTCCTCTCAAGGAAGGTACCCAAGAAAAAGTTATGCTAGCATTGTGAATATAGGTGCATAAGTCCCAGCTTCTGTTATAAATACAAAAGAAACAACACCAGCAACAGTGTCCATTGAGCAGGGAAGAAGGAAAAGAGTACCACCTTCCCACCAGAATGATTTTTAGTAGAAAACAGAGCAAAGAAGAACAACACAAGATAAACAGTGTCAGGACATTATTTGAGGTGAGTGGTTCATCAGAAATGGCTAAAATCAGTAGCTGCAGTAAGCAGATTAAATCCAACCTTCTGCCATTTAATATAATGTATCATTATGTTCAGTCTCTGACTAACAAATTGCAAGAACTAGAACTAATACTGTGTTCTGACCTATATGTTGATGTTATCTGCATAACAGAACATTTGCTAGAAGAACTGCAAATAGAAACACTAACGATCCCTGGTTTTTGCCTAGTCAGTTCATTTTGCAGGTCTTATTATAAACATGGAGGACAGCTATCTTTGTAAAGCAGGATTTAAGATACAAAGTAATTCAAACATATCCTTACTGAATCAAGAAAAAGTCTTTGAAATGGGGGTTATTGAACTTACTGACATTCAACTAGTTGTTATAACTATATACAGATCCCCTGATGCTGACATAGAAGAATTCCTGTGTAAATTTGAAATGATGTTAAATATTGTAGAACCAAAGAAAAAGAAAATCATTTGTGGAGACTTCAACACAGATTTTCTGAAACCCTCAAACTACAAAGATGAATTACTATATATGACAAAGAGTTTCAACTTAATCCCCACAGTGCAGGCTGGTGTGGCCGAGCGGTTCTAGGCACTTCAATTTGGAACTGCGCGACCGCTACAGTGGCAGGTTTGAATCCTGCTTCGGGCATGGATGTGTGTAATGTCCTTAGGTTAGTTAGGTTTAAGTAGTTCTAAGTTCTAGGGGACTGATGACCTCAGATGTTAAGTCCCATAGTGCTCAGAGCCATTTGAACCATTTTTTAATCCCCACAGTTAATACACCAACAAGAACCACTAGGCATAGTAAAACTGCATCAGACCAAATTTTTATTCAAGAAACCTTTTCTCCATACAGTAGGGAAGCAGTTAAGATGGGATACAGTGATCATGAGGCTGTGTTGTTATCAGTGGAATTATGTTCAGAGAAAATATCTCCTACTAAAATAACTGAGTGCAGGGATTTCAGTGATAGCAATATAGCAAACTTTTGCAACATATTAAGCTGAGAAACATGGGTTGAAGTGTTCAATGAAACAGATGTAAATAGAATGTTTGATTACTTTCATGGATCATATATGTACTATTTTGACATAATCTTCCCACTAAAGCAACATAAATTAAAACCTACCAGAAACAAAAGTTGGATTACTAAGGGAATAACAATCTCCTGTGCAAAGAAAGATTTCTACATTCATATAAAAAACAAAATAATATATCATTAGAAATGCAAAATTATATCAAGGAATACAGTAAGATCTACCACTAAGTTATTAAAGAGGCAAAGAAAATGGGAAATGATGAATATATCTGCAAATCGAAAAACAAAACACGGGCCGCATGGAACATCATCAGATCTGAAACACACACACAAAACCAGTGGCAAAAAATATTAACTTAAAGCTGGAAAACAGACAATTATCTGATGCTACCTCTGTAGCTAATATCTTCAATGAGTACTTTGGCAAAGCTGCAAATGATCTTATCCAAAGCAACTTTTCAATTACTAATATGCACTACATTGAGAACTGTAAACCTCCCATGGGGTCTATGTTTCTCAAGCAGGTCACACAGAGTGAGCGCATACTGGCAATGAGCTTATTAAAGAAATTTTCATGTGGTTTTGATGAGATTCCAGATTGTATTATAAACCAAACAAGATATCATATTGAAGAACCTCTGAAGCATATTGTTAATCACTCCTTTTGCACGGGTACCTCTCCAAATCTTCTAAAGATTGCAAAAGTAACCCCCTTGCACAAAAAGGGAGCCACAGACAATGTTAACAATTACAGACCTGTAGCACAGCTTAGTGGCTTCACAAAGATCTTTGAGAAGCTCTTTTATAGCAGGTTATTAGAGTTTTTTTAGCAACAACTCAATGCTGTCAAATCATCAGCATGGCTTCAGGTAATCTAAGATCCACAACCACAGCAGTCTATGAATAGTTGCACTTCATTCTAAAAGCTGTAGATGAAAAGGAAATGGCTACTGGAATATTCTTGGACCTATCCAAAGCATTTTACATTTTAGATCATGGTATCCTACTAAGTAAGTTGGATGAATGGATTAGATCATATCTTACTAGCCAGCAACAAAAAGTTGTTCTCAAACAAGACACAATTACTGAAAACATTTCAAGAAGAACAACATACACATCAGAAAAAACTACCATCAAATATGGTATGCCACAAGGATCAACATTCGGTCCTATCCTCTTTCTTTTGTATATTGATCACCTGAATGACACTGTCCATGCCAAACAGAAAACTTTATTTTGCAGATAATACCAGTATTTTGATTACAGGGTCAGACCAAAAAGAGCTTCAGTTAACTACAGATGCATCATTACTGGAGCTAACACACTGGTTTGTAAAAAACAAACTTATAATTAACACTGGGAAAACAGTGACCATGAACTTTCATATATCCCACTATAAACAACAAAATGAACGTGCATTGAAAATATCCAACAAAATTATAAAATTAGTTGATGATATTAAGTTCCTAGGAATATATCTGCAGAGTGATCTCAAGTGGAATACACACATTAAAGCTCTGACAACCAAGGTATCATCAATCTGTTGCATGCTACAGACACTAAGCACAAACTGTAATAGAGAAATAGTAGTACAGGCATATCACGCACATTTCCAGTCAGCAATCCGATATGGAACAATATTTTAGGGGAATGCACCCTGTAGTCAATCTGTTTTCAAAACCCATAAACTAGCTATCAGAATCATCTGCAACATAAAGAGGCAAGGTTCATGTCACTCTCTTTTTCCTACTCTAAAGATACTGAACCTTCCATGCCTATATATATTTGAAACAATAGTCTTTGTAAGAGAATATTTAAGAACCTCCAATGCCTATCAGCTGAACAGCTCTATGCACAATTACACAACAAGAAATGGCAATAACATTCATGTCTCATATGCCAGAGCATCAGCCTACCAGAAGAGTGTCCTTCATAGAGGCACACAATTATATAACCACCTTCCTAACAACATCAAGTTGGTAAAGCAAGACAAGAGAATTCATTGGTTTACTTTTTGTGAAAAGTACTAGATATATTGGTATAATCATCATTTCCCATAACAATGTTCTCTCAAAGGTTTCCATAACGTAGAAACATGGTAAAGGAGGCATACCAAAGATCTTAAACAGAGCTTTACACAAATCTCTATATTTGCAGCCAGATGCTGATGGCCCTCTTCTACAGTTCCAATGTGACCCCATATTTAATGTGTGAAAGAGAGCAGACATGATATGCACTCATTACTATTTTCTCACTACAATGGGATTTTAATGAGCAAAGAAAGTAACATGTCTTGCCCAATTCTATGTGAAGATATTCTACATACTTATTCCAATTTAGATTGCTTTACAGCCTTAATACTAAGAATTTGGTTTCTGTACTGTCACCAATAGGTTCATTGTTGATAGAGAAAATGTGATGTATAAATCCATGTTCAGAGCATTGTGAAATTTTACTGTGGTAGGTTTTACCTATTTAGTAAAAGCTGATTATTTTGTTCCCAGTTGCTAAGCTGTTTTGTGGCAGTGTTTACTGATTGCTGTATTTCTTCCTTATTTTCCCCTCTTCATAGAATGGTGCTGTTATCTGCAAACATTATTGTTTTATGAGCATCCATGTTCATGTACAGAAGGAACATTGATAATCCTTGGGCTACACAATATTTAATTAGATCAATCTCTGAGAAACGTTCACAAATAGTTTTAAGTCTGACATAATCTGCTGTATCCATGGAAATCGCAGCCAAACCTTAAGAGCTAACAACAGGGGAAAGCTTCATGAGCGCAACAAGGGAAAAGTTATGAGGCAGGCAGGCAACACCAGAGCTCAACAGTAGCCTTACATAAAATGTCAAATGCTCCAAGTCATGTAGAAGGAATCTTTCCAGACAGTGGCACCACAGAGACAACAGCTATGCTTAATAAATAACACTGTAAATTGTAAATGTCATTCAGAGTGACACTAAGAGAGGGATAAGGGACAGAGTCTCTGGAAGGTGCAGATATATGTCATGAAGAACCTTCAGCAGTTCCAGGACATGAATTTACAACAGATGCCTCCCTTCCTCCACTCAGCTTCAGAAAATCAGTGTATAATTAGAACCAGTGAGGTGGCAAATGCCTTCAATATTATCCCAAGTCAGGGGCTGGCAGGGGCAAAGGGAGAATTGATTAAAACTTGGATGCAGATACTACAAAAGAAGAGGTTGGGTTGTTTGGGGGGAGGAGACCAGACAGCGAGGTCATTGGTCTCATCGAATTAGGGAAGGACAGGGAAGGAAGTCACCCATGCCCTTTCAAAGGAACCACCCCAACATTTGCTTCAAGCAATTTAGGGAAATCACAGAAAACCTAAATCAGGATGGCCAGACATGGATTTGAACCGTCATCCTCCCGAATGTGAGTCCAGTGTGTTAACCACTGTGCCACCTCGCTCAGTTTCAAAGAAAGAGTCATGGCAGTTAGAGCAGACAGGAAGAGATGATAGAGAGGACAGGCAGGTCCTTATCGAAGTTATTTGCAGTAATTCAGAAGACTAAATGGAGTCTAGCTGGGTAGCTGAGGACTCCTGTGTGTTGTGTCACATGTGCAGACACAGTAAATAGTGACAGGTTCTTTTAATAGATGGAATGGTGCTAGTTAGTCACTGTCTCTATGTAAATACTAGGTCTTTTCTGAATACATCCCATTTAGAGCAAATGTATGCTAAGTTGAGAGTATTCTCTGAATAAAGTGACACATTTTTAAACACTCAGTCTTCATCATTCAGAACTAATTCCAATCCTTACCTTTTGTATTTAAATAATTTTAACAAAATAGTAAGGTCAAGACTCCCCCTCACTTAGACCAAACAACTACTTCCCTTTCTCCCCAAATTCTGTCACCCAACCCCGAGCAACACTCACATTTCAAACTCGACAGAAAAAGCTTAACTGGTGCCAGACATGTGAGTAGAAAAATAAAAGGTTAAGCAGGGTTTACTAAGTCAGCTTGCTACAGCAGGAATTTGTGGCGACTTCCAGCTTTCAGCCAGATAGCAATTCACACCGTGACAATAAAGTCTGACACGGAGTCCTAGTAGGGTGCATGACAACGTAGGACAACAGCAACATGATGCAGAACCATGAAGCACTAGGGATCCCAGATGAGCCAGTGGAGGGCAGGTGCAAGACCATGGTGAGAGTCCAGCCCCACTGAGTAGTAGCTACAAGGTTGATACAGCACTGTTAATTCATCATATTCAAGCAACTTGTAACAATTGTTACTGTAATTCTACAAACTGCTATTTGTAAGTCTTTTAATATTTTCAAATGGCCCTGCTTAGTGAAACTAAAGAAGCATTGTGCTAAGCAAGTGTTGTGTATTCTAGGGAAATCTTTTGATGGTGACAAGAGGAACCTGAGGAAATTCCTTGAAAAAGTTGATTCAGTACTTGAATTATTGAAGTCAGAGGGACATGGAACCTTGTTTACATTTATTGAAGCAAAAATTATGGGTGAGGCAAGATTGAGACTGCAAGTATGCAAGAGAAAGGGTACATGGGAAAAGATAAAATACATTTTAGAAGAGAACTACATGAGTAAGTAGACAATAGACTACTGTACATGTAGGATATTTCAGGCAAGGCAAGGCAATGGGGAACAAATCTCTTCATTGGCCAATAGGATTGATGAAATCCAGAGAGAGTTTAGCGAATAACTAGGGTCACAAGTAGAGAAAACAGAACAGGTGTCATAGAGCTGTAGACCATGCTTTATACAAGGGCTAAGTAATGATCAAATATAAATGATAGAAGTCAAGATAACAAAATAGTATTAGCTGCCACAGTAGAATTAGCATTACAGGAAGAAAGTGCTCTATTGCCAATGAAAGAAAGCACAAGGAATGAATGTGCACATGAAACATTGGAGCCAAATAGGGAAAGAAATGAGTAAAGATGTTTTACATGTATTTCAAAAGGGCATATAGCAAGTAAGTGTGGAAAAAATGAGACAGAAGGAAGGGTTTGCACTATGCAGGCAAAACAATTCACAAATTTCTGCTGTGACTGTGATAAACCAGGTCACATAGGTTTGGAATGCATGGCATGGGCAAGGACAGTGATGGAAATAGACCACAGCACATTAAAAGGGAGTTGCAGAGAAGTCAACAGACTGCATTCCACAGTGTAATCTACCAGGTAACTGCAATGTACCATGCACCAGGGTATAATACATGACAATGCTAAGGATTATCATGAAGGGTCTTGGCATGCATGGAGAAAAAATAAAGTTCCACTGTCAAGCAAGACAGAGAAAGTAGTTCAGGGAAACTAAATGCTGACAATGCTATACAGTCAGGCATTGTCACAGCAAACACGCCCACAGTTAGGGCAGTATACTGTGTCACAGAAAATAATGTTTTATTCTTATATTGTGCAGAGTTAACAGAGAAACTGAAACTGTTAATAGATACAGGTGCACAGCTATGTTTCTTAAAGAGAAGGAGTATTCTCATAGAATGTACAGTCAGAATAGATGAAGCAGAAAGGCTTCAATTAAAGAGTGGAACCACCAAAAAAGCTAGTACATTAGGGACAGTGAAAATACACCTAAGTGTGACAGTTGTTGGAAATGCTGAATGTACATTTCATGTGCACAGGTCAGGTTTAGACATCCCATCTAATGGGTTGATTGGTAGGGATTTTATAACACAGCATAAAGTTAAAGTAGATTGTGCAGGAAAAGTGTTAAGTTTATGAGGGAAAGACATACCTTTAACAGTGAGAAAGCAACTGTGAAAATATGAGTTCAAGCCTGATCAGGAGACTTAAGAAGAAATTGGACCACATGAGGAAAAGATATTGTGGCTGAAAGTGGATGGAAAGGGGCTACGAGAATCCTGAAACAGGAAATTTCAAAATGAGTGTGCATTCCAGAATAACTAGTGAAAGTGCAAAATCGTAGGTGCATACTGAATGCAACAAATCTGTCAGAAGACAAAGTACAATTAAGGAAAGTCAAGTAAATAATGGAAGAATTAGAGCTGCTAGTAAAGGTATGCAAGGTAAAAAGCAATGAGGAAGCCAGAGGAAAATTAGAAAATCATAGTTGCATTTTGAGGAAATAGTGGATCCTTTAAATGCCAAAGAAAAGAGTGCATTAATAGAAGATTGTGCAGTGTATGTAGATATATTCCATCTGTCAGGTGACAAACCATCACACACCTCCATAGTGATGCACAGAATCTCAATAGCACCAGGACATGCGGGGAAAGTGATAAATACTAGACCATACAGAATACCTGATCCACAGAAACAGGTTCTGAAAGAGATGTTGATTGATGACATAATTGCTGAAAGCAAGAAAACTTGGAATGCATCTTTGTTGTAAGACCCAAAGAAAAGAGACGCCAGTGGTAAACGGAAGTGAACAATCAAGTGGACTACAGGCAACAGAATGATAATTCTGTAGGCAATGCATTTTCACTAGCAAATATCTTAAACATCTTAGATCTGTTAGGGCAGGCAAAGTATTTGTCAATACCTGACCTTGAAACTGGATACTAACAAATATTGATGGATGAGAAGGACAGAGAGAAGACTGTGTTCAGCAGAAACTATACCAGTCGGCCTGAAGAAAGCCCCAGGATGTTTCTAATGTTTGATGAACAGTTTTGGCAGACCTACAAAGTATTAAATGTTTTGTGATACAGTGTGTTATGGAGGAAACTTGCAGGATCATAATGAAAAGCTTCGTTTAGTTTTTGATAGGTTGTGAGAGCTCAAGTTAAAGCTGCAACCAGATTACTGTAAGTTCTTAAGAAAATAACTGATTTTGATGGGTCATTTTATCACAAACAAGTGGACTGCACTGAACATGGCAAAGGTGGAAGAAGTGAAGTTCTTTCCACAACCAAGGACAATGAAAGAATTGAAAGGCTCCTAAGGATTAACCAGGTACTATTGCTTGTTTCTTGCAAACTGTAGCAAAATCATGAAGCCTCTACATGAACTGCTAAAGAAAGGTGTAAAATACAAATGGTGTGAAAGACAAAATGATTCTTTTGAGGTACTAAGGGAGAAACTGATTAACCCACCACTACCTCAGGACCCAGATTTTACAAAACCATTCATAGTGACAACAGACACAATTCTAGGGGCTGTCATGTTGCAAGGCAAAAACATTGGTGAAGGTGTGGCCATTGCATAAACATCTAGATAATTAAACAAGGTGGAATTATACAACGACAGAGAAAGAATTGTTGGCTATAATATTTGCAGTAAAGCAGTTCTGATCATACATATATGAACAACAGCTTACAATGGTAACCAACCATAAGCCATCAACATGGATACTCAGTACAGAGATGTAAGGACACTCTAAAAGAACTGAATGTAGGTTTAATAGAATGCTGCTTACTAGGCCAAGAAATGACACATCACACAGGAAAGAGCTACAGAGGTTGGTACATCAGCTGACAAGGGATGGGACAGGAAAGAAGAAAGGCCTGTTAAATTTCATCAATCAGGTAAGTAAGATACTATTTGGTACACTAGATAAAGGTAATGCTACATATTACAGGGAACACATAGAGAAAATGGGGAAAGATTCTAAAGATCTTTTGAAGGTAACTAAGGGACAAGTGGCAGTTGCAACATTTGTACCCATATGTGAACAAGTCCTGCAACTAGCAGATGTATTCAGGAGTATTAAATCTAGCATGAATAAATAATAAATGCTATAGGTAATGCACAGAAAGGTATATTGCAGCCTCATGTCATAAATCTTATACAAATTGTGGAATTCCTCAATCTAACAGGAGATGAACTGAAAGATGTAAGGTTCTCTGTCCCTCTAGCCAGATCATCAGGATACCTTCTCTTAAAGTTAATCAGTGCAGATGTGTTTATAGCAGGAGGCATATCAGGAAACATGATAAAGTTCCCTTAGTAGATAATAGCATGTTCACCTTATACAGAATGTTCCATTTACCACAAGAAATCCCTCAGTCAGAAGGGGAGTACACCTTCCTTCAGCCAGAAAAGGAGTACCTACTGATAAGCAAATCTAAAAGGCAATATACCAAATTATTGACAGAGCAATTAGACTGCAAGAATCTAAATATGAACAGGAGAATTTTTAGATTAAAGTTTGCTCTCTTGTCTACTTTTGACCAGGAAGAGTGTAAGGCAGTGTTGCTTCAGCCAACAAATATAATGCCAGATCATTGCGAAAAAATGAATTATAGTATTACAGCAAGGCATACAGACACCTTTAATGGTTCCTAAGGAGGAACATCTGACAGTAAAGCTACTACAGTAAATGTGGAGGATATTGCACAATGGACTTCATATAGACAGGTCAAATAATTTTTGAACTTTGCTAGGATATTCAAATGCTCTGAGACTGCTATCGATAATATCTTTGTAGACAAATCTAGGGAAAAAGTCATATCACAAAACCAATAGTATATGGGCTATCTGATCATGACATGCAGCATCTTGTGTTAAATGTTGAAACTTGTCAGGATAAAAAAAATTCTATTAAATCTGAGTACAGGAGGGTATTGAATACATAAAAAATTTAGAAATTCAGGAAATTGCTCAAAGACATGAACTGGATAGATGTTTACAATACTTCTGACTCAAATGGAAAATACAAAGCATTCATTAATAAAGTTACCTCCACTTTTGAAAGTTGTTTTCCCCTGAAGATAACTTGAGTCACACAGGAGTCAAAAAATAAACATTGAATTCCACAAGGAATAAACAAATCATTTGGGACAAAAATGAGACTGTATCTACTATCTAGGAACAGCTCAGATGTTAGAATTGTAATGCATTACAAAGAATACTACAAAATACTGAAGCAAGCAATCCAGGAATCAAAGCAGCTTCATTATGAGAAAAAGATAATTACATCAGGCAACAAAATAAAAACTGTGTGGGATATAGTGCAGACAGAGACAGATGGGGCCGAAAAGGAAGAGGAACAGGTAGCTCTGAAAATAAACAAGATTTTGGTAACAAGTGCATTTAGTGCTGCAAACCTCTTACACAAGTGCCGGCTGGAATGGCCGAGCGGTTCTGGCACTTCAGTCTGGAACCGGGCGACCGCTATCGTCACAGGTTAGAATCCTGCCTCGGGCATGGATGTGTGTGATGTCATTAGGTTAGTTAGGTTTAAGTAGTTCTAAGTTCTGGGGGACTGATGACCTCAGATGTTAAGTCCCATAGTGCTCAGAGCCATTTGAACAATTTTTCTTAAACAAGTACTTCATTTCTGTTACTGACAGCTTGGGGTTTATCAGGTTCCATGAAAAATAACTTGAGTAAAATGGAAATGACACTCACGTCTCCCAAAGAAGTAGCATACATCATAAAATCCTTTAAATCTAAGTACTCTAGTGGGTATGATAACATATCAATGAAGTTAATCAAAGAGTGCTCATGCGAGCTGAGTTCTGTCTTAAGATATTTGTATAATCAATCTCTTACCAGCGGAACATTTCCAGACTGGTTAAAATGTGCTGAAGTTAAGCCTCTTCACAAGAAGGGGGATAAAGTGATACTATAAAACTATCGACCAATTTCGTTCAAGGGTTTGGATATAGAGAAAGCTATTTACACTTACAGTGAGAATGTACTTAATTCATTAGATAATCAATTAGACTACTGGCATTTTCTGTCACCTGTCAAAAGCCTTTAACTGTGTGAACCACAGCATTCTCTTAAGTAAATTAGAATATTATTGTGTCACCATGAATGCTGCAAAATGGTTTGAAAGAGAGGGTGTTCTGAATAGACTGTAGGTTGTGGTTTCATTGGGGCGAGTGCAGCAGAGAGGAAACGAGGGTAGATAATGAGGCTCTTCCATGGCAGTGTAAGTTATGTAGAAAGGACAGAAAAATTGCAGAACAGGAGGCAAATACACTCCTGGAAATTGAAATAAGAACACCGTGAATTCATTGTCCCAGGAAGGGGAAACTTTATTGACACATTCCTGGGGTCAGATACATCACATGATCACACTGACAGAACCACAGGCACATAGACACAGGCAACAGAGCATGCACAATGTCGGCATTAGTACAGTGTATATCAACCTTTCGCAGCAATGCAGGCTGCTATTCTCCCATGGAGACGATCGTAGAGATGCTGGATGTAGTCCTGTGGAACGGCTTGCCATGCCATTTCCACCTGGCGCCTCAGTTGGACCAGCGTTCGTGCTGGACGTGCAGACCGCGTGAGACGACGCTTCATCCAGTCCCAAACATGCTCAATGGGGGACAGATCCGGAGATCTTGCTGGCCAGGGTAGTTGACTTACACCTTCTAGAGCACGTTGGGTGGCACGGGATACATGCGGACGTGCATTGTCCTATTGGAACAGCAAGTTCCCTTGCCGGTCTAGGAATGGTAGAACGATGGGTTCGATGACGGTTTGGATGTACCGTGCACTATTCAGTGTCCCCTCGACGATCACCAGTGGTGTACGGCCAGTGTAGGAGATCGCTCCCCACACCATGATGGCGGGTGTTGGCCCTGTGTGCCTCGGTCGTATGCAGTCCTGATTGTGGCGCTCACATGCACGGCGCCAAACACGCATATGACCATCATTGGCACCAAGGCAGAAGCGACTCTCATCGCTGAAGACGACACGTCTCCATTCATCCCTCCATTCACGCCTGTCGCGACACCACTGGAGGCGGGCTGCACGATGTTGGGGCGTGAGCGGAAGACGGCCTAACGGTGTGCGGGACCGTAGCCCAGCTTCATGGAGACGGTTGCGAATGGTCCTCGCCGATACCCCAGGAGCAACAGTGTCCCTAATTTGCTGGGAAGTGGCGGTGCGATCCCCTACGGCACTGCGTAGGATCCTACGGTCTTGGCGTGCATCCGTGCGTCGCTGCGGTCCGGTCCCAGGTCGACGGGCACGTGCACCTTCCGCCGACCACTGGCGACAACATCGATGTACTGTGGAGACCTCACGCCCCACGTGTTGAGCAATTCGGCGGTACGTCCACCCGGCCTCCCGCATGCCCACTATACGCCCTCGCTCAAAGTCCGTCAACTGCACATACGGTTCACGTCCACGCTGTTGCAGCATGCTACCAGTGTTAAAGACTGCGATGGAGCTCCGTATGCCACGGCAAACTGGCTGACACTGACGGCGGCGGTGCACAAAAGCTGCGCAGCTAGCGCCATTCGACGGCCAACACCGCGGTTCCTGGTGTGTCCGCTGTGCCGTGCGTGAGATCATTGCTTGAACAGCCCTCTCGCAGTGTCCGGAGCAAGTATGGTGGGTCTGACACACCGGTGTCAATGTGTTCTTTTTTCCATTTCCAGGAGTGTATTTGTGCCCTTAAGGCTGAATTAGAAATCATGAATTTGGAATTATGTAAGCTAAGGGAGGAGAAGGACTCTGGGCAGTGGGAAAAGGTAGCAAGCAAAGGGTGAAAAAGGGAAACAATTGGTAAAACTTCTGAAATTCAGGTAGCAAATCAGTTTGGCTTGCTATCTGAAGTAGTGGAGGAAGGGCCTCATTCAGATGTAGTTGAATGTAGGTTGAAGCAGAATACTAGCTTAAAGAAAAAAGACAGGTCAGGATCAAACCAGAATAGGAAAAGAAAAATTCTGCTTATAGGTAGCAGTCATGGTAGGGGTGTGGGCCAACAACTTCAGGAGAATTTAAGTGCTGGGTACCAGGTCACAAGTTTTGTGAGACCAAGTGCTAGCCTTAGCTAGGTGACAGAAAACTTAGGTCAGCTATGCAGGGACTTGGAGAAGGAAGATCAGGTAATTATAGTTGGGGGAGCAGAAAACAGCCTGGCTATGAATCCAAGATATAGTATTAGGAGTGACCTGGATAAAATAGGAGCAGAAACTGGGCACACTATTGTGGGGTTTGTGGAGGTCTTTCAGCGCCATGGTCAGCCCTGGATAAACACTGCTGTAAGGCGTGTTAACACTGAGCTGAACGGGATGCTCCAGACACCAGCAAAGTCTCACATGAGTGTTGTTCCAGTTGATGCTATTGGTAGGTCGGGTTACACTACACATGGCCTGCACCTTAATAGGAAGGGGAAGATAAGTTAGCTTCTCTATTAGCAGATACTGTAAGGGGGCCACAGTCACACAAGGGGTGATCCCTGTGGTTATTGGGACCAGGCAGACAGGTTTTTTAGGTTAAAGCCAAATTCCAGACAGACAACAACCAAGGAAAATAAAAGAAAAGAAACTTCACGCACAGCAAATAGGGATAAAGCTAAGGGTGGTATCATCTTACTTCACCAAAATATCAGGGAAATAAAAAATAAAGTAGATGAGCTGATAATGTGTTTAGAAGATCTCAAAAATAAGAATAAGAATTAGATTGATATACTTTGTCTGTGTGAGCACCATTTAACTGTGGGGATGGAAAATGTCAGTATAAATGGGTATAATTTAGCATCTTACACTTGTAGATCTAGTATGGATAAAGGAGGAGTTGTCATTTTCATAAAACAAGGGTATAAATATAGAACTGTTGAAGTAAGCAAATTTTGTGTTGATCAGCACTTTGAGGTTTGTGCATGTGAACTTCAGATAGATAATGTTGTGTTGATATTAGCAACAGTGTATAGGTCTCCACTAGGAGATTGGAAGCTATTCATAAAAAGTTTGACTACCTATTGTGCTGTCTGTCAGACAAAAAGAAGAAGTTATTAATCTGTGGTGATTTCAGTGTTAATTTTCTAAGCAATTCTGATAGGAAAAGTGAACTAGAAGTGTTGTTAACAACATATAACTTAGAATCAGTGATCAATTTTCCTACACGTATAGCTCAGGGCAGTAGTACTCTAATAGATAATGTATTTGTACAGCAAGAGGATGTAGAACAAATAAATGCTTTCCCTGTGGCAAATGGATTATGGTTGATGCACAACTGATTAACTTTCAAAACCTAACAGGGCATACACTTCAGAAACCATTAAGTAAAAGGGTGAGGGTGCTCAACCCGGTATCTATAGATCACTTCAGAGAAAGTTTAGGAAATGTAAACTAGGTAGATGTATATAATGAGCCAAATGCTAATGATAAATGCAGCATATTTCTTGATAAATTTATATCCCTTTTTGAACATTGTTTTCCAAAGAAAATTACTAAATGTAACACCACAAACTTTTCAAAGAAGCCTTGGATTACTACAGGTATTAAAGTGTCTTGAGAAAGAAAAAGAAAACTGTATGAGACAGCAAGAACTAGTAAAGATCCAGAAGTAGTTTTACACTATAAAAATTATTGTAACATACTGAGAAAAGTTGTAAGGAAATCAAGAAATATGTATGTTACAGAAGAAATTAACAACTCCAGCAATAAAATCAAATCAATATGGAATGTTGTTAGAAAGGAGACAGGAAAAGTAACCACTGGGGTAGGTAGTATTACTGTTAAAGAGAATGAGACCATCTTAACTAACAGTACACAGGTAGCCAATGCATTTAACATTCACTTCTTAAGTGTAGGAGATAAAATTGGTGAGAATAGTTCAAAAGAAAAAGCCAGGCAGTACATGGAAGAGTCAGTTTTGAAAAATTTTAGTCAGATTAAGTTTCATCTAACAACCTCTTGTGAAATAAGGAAAATTATTAAATCTTTGAAAAATAAATGTTCTGTTGGAGTAGATGACATCTCTAACAAGTTATTAAAACAATGTGGAGCCTTTACAGCTGATGTTTTGAGTCACATATGTAATGCATCACTGACTCAGTGTATTTTTCCAGACAGGTTAAAATATACCATTGCCAGGCCTCTCTACAAAAAGGGGGAAACCACAGATGTCAATAATTACTGTCCAGTATCCTTGCTTACAGCATTTTCAAAAATCTTTGAGAAAGTAATGTACTCAGCCACCTCAACAGTAATGGGATACTTAGTAAATCACAGTTAGGATTTCAGAAATGCTGTTCCTCTAAGACAGCAATATGCAATTTCACTGTCCACATAATAGAGTCTTTAAATAGTAAAATGTCACCAGTAGGAATATTCTGTGACTTATCCAAAGCATTTGGTTGTGTGAACCATGACATTATGTTAGATAAATTACAATTCTATGGTATAAATGGAACAGAATATGAGTGGTTTACATCATATCTACAGAACAGAAAGCAAAAAGTCTCTTTATATGCTTCAAGTGATTCAAAGGAGTTTGCCACTTCATCTAACTGGGGTGAAATTGCATTAGGTGTTGCACAAGGTTCGATCATGGGTACCCTTCTGTTCTTGATATATGTGTAATGACCTCCCTTCTTATGTGAAACAAGATGCTGAACTGACACTGTTTGCTGATGATACAAGCATGATTATTCATCCAGTATAAGAAATTCCAATAGAAAATGATACAAATAAGGTCTTTGGAAAAGTTATTAATTGGTTTTCTGCGAATGGGCTTGCTCTGAACTTTGAAAAAACACAGTACATCCAATTTTCTGCTGTAAAAAGTATAATTCCTTCAATAAACATAACAAATCAAAAGAAGTCAGTGGCCAGGGTAGAGCATACTAAGTTTTTGGGTGTACATATAGATGAGAATCTAAATTGGAAAAGACATATTTTGGATCTCCTAAAGTGACTAGGTTCAGCAACTTTTGCAATCAGAATAATTGCCAATGTTGAGGATGTAGGAATTAGTAAGCTAACATACTTTGCGTACTTCCACTCTCTGGTGTCATATGGAATAATATTCTGGAGCAACTCAACACTTAGGCAAAAGGTATTAACTGCTCAAAAGAAAGTAGTTAGAATAATGTGTGGGGTTCATAGTCGCACATCTTGTAAGCATCTGTTTAAAAGGTTAGGAATTCTTACAACTGCTTCACAGTACATTTACTCAGTAATGCATTTTTTTCTGAACAACATGGACAAGTTTAAAATCAACAGCAACATTCATGATTACAATACCAGAAAAAATAAAGACCTACACTATCCTTTACTTAACCTATCATTGGCACAGAAAAGGGTAAAATATGCTGCTATAAAACTTTTTGATAAATTACCAGATGAAATAAAATGTCTGACAGACAGCAGTAATAGTTTCAAAAACAAATTGAAATCATACCTCCTTGACAACTCCTTCTATACCATAGATGAATTCTTGAATATGAGTAAATAAATATTGAAGTATAACTCTATAATGTGAAAAAAAACAACCTTGTTTCCTGTGCGCATTTCTTGTGCATTTGATCAATGGAACATGTAACTAACTAACTATCTAACTTATCTAGCTAACAGGAAACAAAGGGTTTCATTTGCAAATACCTGTGCAGCAAGCAGTCAGTTTGCATCTGATTGGGAATTAATTACATGTGGTGTTCCTCAAGGTTCCATCTTGGGTCAATTGCTTTTTCTTCTGTAGATTAATGACTTCTTGTCTGTTACATTGCAAGATGCTAAGTTTGTTTTGTTTACAGATGATACAAACATTGCAATAAATAGCAAGTCAAGTACATTTTTAGAAATAGTTGGTAATCAAATCTTCACTGACATTAATAAACAGTTTAAAGCTAATTAACCGTCATTAAACTTTGAGAAAACCCACTATATGCAGTTCAGAACCTGTAAGAGATTTCCTTCCAGCAGGTGTACAACATATGAAGACATGCAGATCGAAGAGGTTGACAGTGTTAAATTTCTGGGATTACAAATTCAGTTTGGAAGGGCATACCACAGAATTGCTTAAGCACCTAAACACGTCTGTATTTTGTAGTGAGAATTATGTCATATGTCAAATTGAGCAAAAGTTTTTATGGTGCAAAAGCGTATGATAAGAATCATTTGTGGTGTAAATTCATGAACATCATGTACAAACCTGTTCAAGAAACTTTGTATTCTAACCACTGCTTCTCAGAGTACTGATTCCTTAATGAAATTTGTTGTAAGTAATACATCTCTATTTCCAACCAATAACGCAATACATAGTATCAGTACTAGGGATAAGAACAATCTACATAAATATGTAAAATCACTTACCTTGGTCCAAAAAGGGGTCCGAAATTCAGGAATATACATTTTCAATAAACTGCCAGGATTCATTAAAAACTTGGTTTCAGAGAAAGCACTGTTTAGACAGAGGTTGAAACACTTTTTGATAGGCAACTTCTTCTACTCTATAGAAGAATATCGTAACAGAGACTGTTAAGCCAGCTTTAGGAAAAAAGTCTGTTAGATTTCAGTTTTGACAGCACTTGGTCACAACAGTCAAGATTAGGTATTTTATGTATGATAAATTTATTAATAGTGCATAACAATGTTTCACTCTGACAGCATGTTAATTATGTAAATATTAGCTGTTCCAGTTTACCGCATTGTATTCACCTATTTCGACAATCTCCTGACAAATGATTGGAATAGTAAGTATCATATTCAAATGTTTTATGTTTTTATGTTATACTTTCTGACATATTCCACACCTATGAGAATCATCTCATTTTTTGGGTCTATGGAACGAAAAATGGATCTAATCTCATCTAATCTATGCACCAATGCAACTAAAAAGGGCATAATACCACAAATAGAGTTGGAACTTGATTTTTTCATAGTTAATAAGGCAAACAAAAACATTTCTTTTCTAAACTTAGAGTGACCATTAGATCAGGTGGTCACACAACTAGTTGAATTATAGGTTGCTGGAAAGCATACAAATAATGAACAGCAGGAAAGGATGACACACTCTAAGTATCTCAGATACTCTTCTATCACTACATATGTGATACCATAACCTTAATTATACTATTGATATTAACTTGTTGCTTCAGACACTATAAATGTTGTAAAGAATGTTTTTTACCTATGTGGAATTACTTTGATGACAATAAATGTTGCAGGAAGATATGTCTAAGAACTACCATTACAAATCAAGATGCAGAAAATCCAGTGGTACAAAGATCTGCTATTAATACTCCTGAGGAAATAGTATTATATGAAAAACATCCAAATGAGCAAGAAGACTCAGTACACTTTAGAAACTGACAATAAACATAATTGTTTCAGCGGAAAATATAATATAAATTTAATTGTGAATAGAATGTAAATTGTGTTATTGTAAAGGAAAATAGATCTAAAATCGAATTGTTTATTCTAAAAGAAGGTAAAATATAAATGTTTATAGAAAAATAGAAATGAAGAATTAAAATATGTCAAACTATGTAACTGAAATCTTATTGTAAAAAATATTGTAATAATTAAGAAAGGTTTCAACTGACACTACTCTGAAGAGTAACATCAATTACACAGCAAGGGAGATGTCTTGTATCCACAGAAATTACGGCCAGTTCTTAAGAGCTTATAACAGGCTAACACCTCATGAGCATAACAAGGGAAAAGTTATGGGGCAAACAGGCAGCACCAGAGCACAACAACAGGCTTACATAAAATGTCAGATCCTTCAGGTAACGTAGAAGGCATCTTTCCACCTGGTAATGCCATGAGAATGCCAGTCATGCTTAAGAAATAACACTGTAAGCTGTAAATATCACTCAGAGTGATAGTAAGAGAAGGATAAGGCAAAGAGTCTCTGAAAGTCACACATATTTGTCATGAAGAGCCTATAGCAGGTCAACGACATAATTTTACATCATATGCCGCACTCCCTCCACTCATCTTCTGAAAAACAGTGCATAATTAGAGCTAATGAGATGGCAAGGGCCCTTCAACACTACATCAAGTCAAAGACTGGTGCGGACAAAGGGGGAATTGATTAAAACTTGGATGCAGACACCCTGAAGGAAGGGTCATTACAGTTAGAGCATACAGAAATAGAGGATAGAGAGGAAGACAGGTCGTTGTGGAAGTGGAGAGACTGCAGTACTGGCAGAAACAGCTGAAGTAATTAGACAAGCAAAGTCGAGCAGTGTTATCTGCAGTAGTTTGGGACAGTAGATGGTGTTCTAGCTGGGTAGATGAGGACTTTCATGGAAACAGCTCATTTAGAACAAATAAATACTCCTGATCATTTCTGTTACTTCTCCATCGGGCTTAAAATATCATTAATGCACACATAAATGACAGTTACTGTTAACCTCTTATTTATGGATCCGTGTTGTTCATTACATAAGATTTTGTTTTTATTTACAAATTCCATATTTTGTCATACATAACTTTTTCTAATACTTTTGAAATGCATGAGAAAATTGTGATGGACCAGTAATTATTTATGTAATCTTTACCAAATTCTTTATTTATTGTAATTAATTTAGCTGTTTTCAACACATCAGGAGAAGTGCCTGCTTGAAGTAAACATAAACATATATGCAAGTATTTCAACAAGGCTTAGAACACTCTTCATTAAGGTAGTAGTTGTAGGGTCATCATCAATGCCTGCAGTGCTGCAGTTTTTTAAACTTTTTTTTTTCATCTTGTAGGACAGTGCTCACCTATATTGAGTTACAACATTTACTTATTTATGTTTATTGGAGTAGGTATTTTTATCTATGGTTGAGTTCATCATCTTATATGTAACATTGGTGAAAAAATAGTTAAATGTGTTGGCTACTTTTAAGCAGTTCGTTACTTTTTATTTTCTTGTGACAGTATTATATTTTTATATTTTGGTGGAGCACTTGCCCACGAAAGGCAAAGGTCCCGAGTTCGAGTCTTGGGCCGGCACACAGTTTTAATTTGCCAGGAAGTTTCATAACAGCGCACACTTCACTGCAGACTGAAAATCTCATTCTGGAAACATCCCCCAGGCTGTGGCTAAGCCATGTCTCCGCAACATCCTTTCTTTCAGGAGTGCTAGTTCTGCAAGGTTCGCAGAAGAGCTTCTGTAAAGTTTGGAAGGTAGAAGATGAGGTACTGGCAGAAGTAAAGCTGTGAGGACGGGGCGTGAGTCGTGCTTGGGTAGCTCAGTTGGTAGAGCACTTGCCTGCAAAAGGCAAAGGTCCCGAGTTCGGTCTCGGTCCGGCACACAGTTTTAATCTGCCAGAAAGATTCATAACAGCGCACACTGCACTGCGGAGTTAAAATCTCATTCTGGAAACATCCCCCAGGCTGTGGCTAAGCCATGTCTCCGCAATATCCTTTCTTTCAGGAGTGCTAGTTCTGCAAGTTTTGCAGGAGAGCTGTAAAGTTTGGAAGGTACGAGAAAAGGAACTGGCAGAAGTAAAGCTGTGAGGACGGGGCGTGAGTCGTGCTTGGGTAGTTCAGTTGGTAGAGCACTTGTCCGCGAAAGGCAAAGTTCCCGAGTTCGAGTCTCGGTCCGGCACACAGTTTTAATCTGGCAGGAAGTTTCAATGTTGTTAGTTGATTACAGTGTTAAACAATGCTATATATATATCACTAGAGCCCTAGCAGAAACTTGAAATTTTAGATTAGTTGAACCCAGGTTCTTTGCAGAAAGCCGTTGCTACTCAGTACAATGTTGGACAAGCAACTATTAATGACATAAAAAATAT
The DNA here is from genome assembly GCF_023864345.2 of Schistocerca serialis cubense. NCBI lineage: Eukaryota > Metazoa > Arthropoda > Insecta > Orthoptera > Acrididae > Schistocerca > Schistocerca serialis. Next base: position 857,155,021 of record NC_064640.1, on the reverse strand, counting down.
GTTCTTCTATAGTATGCAATCTAAATGGACAGCAAGTTGGGGAAATGGAAGGTTATGCAAAAGAGTGAAAATGAAGAACTGGATGTAGCTGTTTATAGATGGTCCATACGACAATGTAGTAAAGGAATTCCAGCCATTTGCTCAATAATAAAGGAAAAAACAGCTGCATTTATTTAACAACTTGGCAGCCATAATTTGTTTACAGTAAGCATGGGCTGGCTATCAAACTGCAAAAAATGACATGGTATGTGGTTGCTGACAGTCACCAGAGGAAGCCAATGATAAAGAGATCTTTTATAAAATGCTTGCCTCAAAAATACACTATTGGTCATTAAAATTGCTACATCAAGAAGAAATGCAGATGATAAACGGGTATTCATTGGACAAATATATTATACTAGAACTGACATGTGATTACATTTTCACACAATTTGGGTGCATAGATCTTGAGAAATCAGTACCCAGAACAACCACCTCTGGCCGTAATAATGGCCTTTATATGCCTGGGCATTGAGTCAAACAGCATGATGGCATGTACAGGTACAGCTGCCGAAGCAGCTTCATCACGATACCACAGTTCATCAAGACATATGTAGATGCATTGTGATGAGCCAGTTGCTCGGCCACCATTGACCAGACGTTTTCAATTGGTGAGAGATCTGGAGAATGTGTTGGCCAGGGCAGCAGAAGAACATTTTCTGTATCCAGAAAGGCCCGTACAGGATCTGCAACATGCAGTCATGCATTATGCTGCTGAAATGTAGGGCGATGACGAATACACACTTCCAATGTCCGTTCAACGTGATGTCGCCAAACATGGATGCGACCATCATGATGCTGTAAACAGAACCTGGATTCATAAAAAAAAAATGACGTTTTGCCATTTGTGCACCCAGGTTTGTCGTTGAGTACACCATCGCAGACACCCCTGTCTATGATGCAGCGTCAAGGGTAACCGCAGCCATGGTCTCCGAGCTGATAGTCCATGCTGCTGCAAACATCGTTGAAATGTTCATGCAGATCATTGTTGTCTTGCAAACATCCCCATCTGTTGACTCAGGGAATGAGACATGGCTGCACAATCTGTTACAGCCATGTGGATAAGATGCCTGTCATCTTGACTGCTACGGATACGAGGTCGTTGGGATCCAGCACGGCGCTCCGTGAACCCACCAATTCCATATTCTGTTAACAGTCACTGGATCTTGACCAACGTGAGGAGCAATGTCGCAATACGATAAACCGCAATCACGATAGGGTACAATCTGACCTTTATTAAAGTTGGAAATGTGATGGTACGCATTTCTCCTCCTTACACGAGGCATCACAACAACGTTTCACCAGGCAACACTGGTCAACTGCTGTTTGTGTATGAGAAATCGGTTGGAAACTTTCTTCATGTCAGCACGTTGTAGGTGTCGCCACCGGTGCCAACCTTGCGTGAATGCTCTGAAAAGCTAATCATTTGCATATCACAGCATCTTCTTCCTGTCAGTTAAATTTTGCATCTGTAGCAAGTCATCTTCGTGGTGTAGCAGTTTTAATGGACAGTAGCGTATTAGTTGTGTCTCATGAGTACAAACAACAGAAAAGGTGCACATAGCATTAATTGTGTGCTGTGATGCAAATGGGGGTCATAAATTACCACTCATTGTGAATGGAAAATCACAATATCCATGTTTCAACATAGTGACAGAAACACACTGTCAGTTCAATACTGTGATCAGAAGAAGGTACGGATGGACAGAAATATATGATTTCGGTGACTCTACAGTTTTGTAGTTTTTTTTACAAACTGTGTGAAATAACCGAAGAAGAAGAAAAATCCGCTGAAAGCTATCCCTATAACTGATAATGCTCCCAGTCATCCTTCTGATGTCACTGTAAAGTCTGAGGTATACAGGTGCTCTTTCTTACACCTAGTGTTACAGCCCTGATTTGGGCCATTGACCACAGAATTTTGGAATCAATTAACCTTATCAATTAACCTCTTTATTGACCAGCATTTCTTGTCATCTCGCTGAATAAATGTGAAAAAAACTCTACCAAGTTTATGTTGAAGGTGTGGAAAGCAATAAACTTACATTATGTTGTTTTCCAAACAGCAGAAGTATGTTATATAGGTGAGGATGCTAATATAATGAAAAGATGGAAAAAAGTTTGGCCTTCCATTGACATGGAGCTGGAACCAGTACTGAGTGACAGTTATGAGCCACTCAATTCAGAATCATCATTTACCAACATTGATGTAATCCACAGGCCTCCAGAAGAAGGAGACATTGATAAAGATGTTGTTAAGTGGATGAATGATGAAAACTGCAAGAGAGACAAAACTCCAACAAACGAATAATCAAAGCATGCAGGAAAGTAATCATGGAAGTCAAGAAGAAGAGGACTTAGGAAGAGAGAGCATGAAGATTCCTCACACTGCTGGTGCTGAAGCTGCAGACATTTTTGTGGAGTACACTACACAACTGCCAGATATGTACAGCACTGATGCAATGCTTGTGAAACAGTTGTGTGATACAGCATGCCACCATCACATTTCATCATCGTGACAACTAAAAATCAGGATTTGTTTCAGAGTGAGTGATACTACTCTACCTGTACCCACTCAAGGACTAAGTTTTCTATGGAAATGAATGTATCTTTGCATTTAATAAAGCACAGGCCCTATGTGTTTACATTAAATTTCAAAAACTCTCTATAATACAGCACTTCCACTAATCTGACACCCATATGTGCAATGAACCACTAGATTAGTGAGAGTCTAGTGTAATTGGTTAATATAACGATGAAGGTGTTAATTTTTTTATTTACCTTGTTAAATTTTTAATACTATGAATATCTTCTTTGTTTCTTAAGCTGCTGAAGTAGTTTATTTTGTCTGACTATTGCATCTACATGTGATTATTAAAGGCATGTTGTTCCCAATATTTCCTTTTACTTTCAAGCTTAGTATTTGGGCTTGATGGGTATTAAAGCCTGTATTGAAAATTTTTAGTTAAGTCTATAACTTCTTCTTGACTGTAACCTGATCTAAAGATGTTTTGCAGGTGTCTGTTACTCAGGTAGCAGCATTTACATCAGACTTTAAATTGTAGGATGTAGCAAGGTTCAAAGGGTCTCCCTATTTCTGTTATTTTTAAGAAGATCAATCAATGATGAAGTCTCCACACATAATCAAATCACATTCCTTTTTAATTACTTTGTTTCCGGTTCATTTAAGAAAAGTTCAAAATTTCTAGATGGTGATCAGTTAACTTCAGCAATAACCAGATTGAACTTAGTAATTTTTGTAGGTGCAGTGTGATTGTACTTTTTGTCATTTGTTCAAGTTAAGTATGGTAGGCTAATAAAATCTATATTTTCCTTTATGTAAATCACTAAGATACCCTACAATAGTAGATAGACAAAATGAAGTTAGTTATTGTTATATTTCAAACTGATTAAGGGTTAAGCCAGTGCTCAGAAATGGCTATTACTGAGATATCATTTAGCTTATCTGTTAGTAGTAGACTAATTTCATCGATCTTATTATGCGTGGACCATACACTATGGTGATAAATTTTTAGAACAGTTCCTTCTCAGCTTCGTAGTTGTGTGTCATACTTAACAGCACCACACACCTTTAATTTACACTCCTGGAAATGGAAAAAAGAACACATTGACACCGGTGTGTCAGACCCACCATACTTGCTCCGGACACTGCGAGAGGGCTGTACAAGCAATGATCACACGCACGGCACAGCGGACACACCAGGAACCGCGGTGTTGGCCGTCGAATGGCGCTAGCTGCGCAGCATTTGTGCACCGCCGCCGTCAGTGTCAGCCAGTTTGCCGTGGCATACGGAGCTCCATCGCAGTCTTTAACACTGGCAGCATGCCGCGACAGCGTGGACGTGAACCGTATGTGCAGTTGACGGACTTTGAGCGAGGGCGTATAGTGGGCATGCAGGAGGCCGGGTGGACGTACCGCCAAATTGCTCAACACGTGGGGCGTGAGGTCTCCACATTACATCGATGTTGTCGCCAGTGGTCGGCGGAAGGTGCACGTGCCCGTCGACCTGGGACCGGACCGCAGCGACGCACGGATGCACGCCAAGACTGTAGGATCCTACGCAGTGCCGTAGGGGACCGCACCGCCACTTCCCAGCAAATTAGGGACACTGTTGCTCCTGGGGTATTGGCGAGGACCATTCGCAACCATGTCCATGAAGCTGGGCTACGGTCCCGCACACCGTTAGGCCATCTTCCGCTCACGCCCCAACATCGTGCAGCCCGCCTCCAGTGGTGTCGCGACAGGCGTGAATGGAGGGACGAATGGAGACGTGTCGTCTTCAGCAATGAGAGTCGCTTCTGCCTTGGTGCCAATGATGGTCGTATGCGTGTTTGGCGCCGTGCAGGTGAGCGCCACAATCAGGACTGCATACGACCGAGGCACACAGGGCCAACACCCGGCATCATGGTGTGGGGAGCGATCTCCTACACTGGTCGTACACCACTGGTGATCGTCGATGGGACACTGAATAGTGCACGGTACATCCAAACCGTCATCGAACCCATCGTTCTACCATTCCTAGACCGGCAAGGGAACTTGCTGTTCCAACAGGACAATGCACGTCCGCATGTATCCCGTGCCACCCAACGTGCTCTAGAAGGTGTAAGTCAACTACCCTGGCCAGCAAGATCTCCGGATCTGTCCCCCATTGAGCATGTTTGGGACTGGATGAAGCGTCGTCTCACGCGGTCTGCACGTCCAGCACGAACGCTGGTCCAACTGAGGCGCCAGGTGGAAATGGCATGGCAAGCCGTTCCACAGGACTACATCCAGCATCTCTACGATCGTCTCCATGGGAGAATAGCAGCCTGCATTGCTGCAAAAGGTGGATATACACTGTACTAGTGCCGACATTGTGCATGCTCTGTTGCCTGTGTCTATGTGCCTGTGGTTCTGTCAGTGTGATCATGTGATGTATCTGACCCCAGGAATGTGTCAATAAAGTTTCCCCTTCCTGGGACAATGAATTCACGATGTTCTTATTTCAATTTCCAGGATTGTAAATTCAGGTGACAACTAGTGTTGCACTGTCTTCCTTTTTTCTTGTTCCTTTAATTTTCCTCACGGTAACCTGAAGGGTGTGAAGAAAACTGGTAATTAATTTTATTCCATTTCTGTTTTTTTTAATTATTTCATTAATGTGATCAACAAAAAAAAATTTCTCTTCATAGTTTAAGTGCATCCCATGTATGCTGTGTAGGTTACGATGCAGCTTACTTATAAGGCATCACTAGTGTATTCAGAACACAGTTTCTTTATTGTAATAATTGTTTTTCAAATTTATTTATTCGCACATTAACTACAAATTAGATCATGCCTATGAGGCACTGTAGCAGCTACTTTATCTCTCAATTAATCCCCTTCCACAAAATTCTGCAAAGCTTTTTTACAAACACCTGCTTAATTTTTTTACATCATGATCCGAGCCCATTACACAGACAATAAAGGCATTTTCTAGCATTATTTTAATTTGGATGTTAATGTCTATAACGTGTTTACTTCCTGTTCTAGGTTTTACCATGCTTGTATCTCTTGATTTATCTCTCATAAAATGCTAGACAGTTTTCTGCTGTGGCTGTCCGTTAGGAAGAGCACACGGCTTCTTTAGCTTGATGATCCTTGTTTGTTATTATCATTTTTTCAAGATGACAACTAATTTTCACTTTATTGAGGCTGACATTGATAATGATAGGCTTATTTCTAGTCATGATGGGACACAGGTTAAGCACTGATAGCTATTTCTGCAGTTCCTCTCAGTGTGGTGATTTGTGGCCTCTTTTGGTGGACAACATCTTAGGTTTGTGGTCCACCTTCCTCATATGGCTGACACACTTGCTCCATGACTCAGCATTCCAGCAGTTCCACAGGGACCAGCACCTCCACAGTCCCCAGCACCTCCACAGTCCCCAGCACCTCCAGTAGCCCCAGCACTTTCACAGACTCCAGTGCCACCACTCTACCTGGCACTTCCACCAGCTCCAGTGCCTCCACTCTACCTGGCACTTCCACTGGCCCCAGCTCTTCCATAGGCCCCAGCACCTCCACCAGACCCTGCACCACCACCACCAGCCCCAGCTCCTCCTCAGGCTTCACAACTCTGTAAGCTTCAGTGACTCCTCCAGCTCTGGTGACTCCTCAGACTGCAGTGCTTCCTCAGCTTGCAGTGCCTGCTCATCAAGCTCCAGTGCCTCCGCATCAGGCTCCAGCACCTCCTCAGGAACCAACACCACCAGCGCCCTCATTGCCGGCACTCGTGCCCCCAAACCTCTCCGAGTCCCCCACCATTACCCTATCTTGGTATTCTTGTGGCCTTGCCTCCTGTCCCATCTATGAACTCCCCATCTCTGTCTGATGGTGTCATCATTCCATCCTCTGTTGACTCCAGTGACCACACATTTCCCTTGCATTATTGTTTTCCTTGGTTCAGCCATCCTTTTTGCCTGTTGCTGATGGTCAGCCCACATACTTGGAGCCCTGCTTCCTCTCCTGGGTTTCTTCCTTCTGGAGTGAAGGTCATTTTTGCCTCATGCACATGGTTTCTGCTCCAACAGGCAACTTTGTGGTGCGTGACATGCCTTCTCCTGGACTCTGCTCTGCACTGCACCACACTGGTTGCTGGTCCCGGATGTCTCCAGCCATAGCTGTCTCCTGTGACCTCCAGGGCCTTTTACTCTCCACAGAGTGCCTGCCTTTTCTCTTTGAAGTGCCATCACAGGACTTCAGTTGGGCTTTCTCACTGCTCCTGTTCTCTGGTTGCGGAAGTTTTGCCACGAGCTTAGCCTTTCCAGGTCATGCTATCTTCAGTGGTATAGTCCCTTTCCTCAACCACAGCCTTTCCATGTTCAATTCTTCCTAATGGTGCCACCATCTTCCCTTGGGGCAGTGGGGCTTCTGTATCCTCAGATGTCACTTACGTCACAGCCATTGACTACACAGTGAGGTAGCTTCACCATCTCCTCTATAGGGAAGAGGAATGTGGTATCTGTGGCTAGCACATTTTGATCTAGTAATGCCACATCTGCCAGATACAGCACTCTTTATCACCAGCACTAGCTCACCTCAGTGAACCGTGCGACACTGACCCAATTTACAGGTATTCCTCCACTGGATGGATTTATAGGATTGCACCCTGCTGCTATCCAATCAGTTGACATTGGGAGTTCACAGGTACAGTTCTGTGGCCAAGAGCCAACTGTGCTAGTGGTCCCACAATCAGAGTTCCATTTGCCAGAGAGCAGCACACATCAATCAGATTCTACATCCTCACATATCATGTCCAACCATCTAAGGTATCGCTAGAGCATCATCCCTGACTATATGGACTTTGGTCTGCGTTGGTGTTACTCTACTAGGACAGACTGTGTACTTAACTTCGTGGTGTAAAATATGTTATTACATTACTGTTAAACTTTTGTCCTCAGATTAGGTTGAGGTTCAGTAATATTAATTCAGAAGCTGTATTCAGTTGTTTTTGCCTAAGGTATTGTGGAATACAGTTATATTGCTCTTTGGCTACCTGGACACATCCTTTCATTGCAGTGTGCACCACCCACAATGAGGCTGAACAGTTAATATATCTGCTCATCATAAGCAGAGCACAGAGAAGAAGTTGTTCGGAATATGTTGTAGAAGTATCAGGGAATAATAATATAGAACTCATGCATGAGATGCTAATGAAACAGAAGTGAGGCTGGCTAAAGTTGTGCCTCTTTATGTAAGTGGATTTGATGCTGAGTGGATCTGTCGAGCAGACACTCTTATTGTGTTTCCATAAAGATCATGTAGTCCATCCAGCAATGACCTCAGTAACTTCTGGATTGCTATAAACATCAGTGGTCACAGTATAGTAGACTGGACTAAAGAGAACATCAAGTATGTAAAAGAAGCACAGAGTACATGTTACTTTTTTTAGGCAAGATTGTCATAAAAATGCTGAGGCATCTGAACTTGAAGAAAGATGCTTCATGATTTACAAAAATCTCCTTTTAAAATGTCAGTAAAACATGGTAGAATAAACAAATATACTTCAGTACTTTCATACACATCCTGTACAGACCACAAGGTGAACTTAGACCACAGGGGTATGTTCTTCCTACATTCCATGCATGAATAGAACAAGAAGAAATGATAATGTTAAAGAGAAAATACTCTCTGCCTTTCACTTTTCCACTACAGATGCCAGTTTAAAATCAGCTAAACAATTTACTGTAATTACTTGTGAACATATCACTGTTCCTCTTTTTACAATGGGGAAAGGAGGTGATACTGTAGTGAGCCTTAACTATAGGAACATGCCACCACCACCTCCTACTGTTTCATGATAATGCAAAACAAGCTGCCATTCTTTGAACTTTCTCAATGTCCTTTGTCAGTCTTATCTATCAAGGATCTCATACCATGCAGCAAAATGCAGAAAGACAATGTGTGACAAAATAAGCAGCTTGACTGATCTTTCGAGCACTATGAGAAGGTGAAAGCTAATGTGGCTTGGCAACTGAGTATGTCAAAAGTATTATATATCTACTAAAATTGCCCAGACTGCCTACTGTTGAGGTACAGCAAATATAAGGACATTTCTGGAATTAATAGAAGCCCTCAACACAAATTATTAACACATTTGTAAGTCTTCATGCTTAATGATCATTAAAGTTTAAATGTTTGTTTATTTATGATGCATAATAAATATTAACAGACAACTTAACATGTACACTACAACACCAAATAGTTCATGATCTCAGTTACAGATGAACTAGCTTGCTGTGTGATATGCATGAAAACAAACTGTTAAATTATTAATAATTTTGATTAAATTGTGATAAAACAGAATTCGGCACACACACTTATTTAGCATCAGAGCATCAGCATATTGACATAGTAATAAAGAGTAAGATGTAATAATTTATGTAAATATTATTTGTTATGTTTGTAAAAACAGTAGGAAATGTGCTTTGAATCTTGTAGTGCCACAGCAACAAGTACTGTACAGACATGTATTTGACTAGCTTCAGAGATTTCCATTCAAATATAATAAATTGAAAGGACAAAATAGAGACATTAGTTATGGAATAAGACATACACATAAGTAAATTTAAGAATATGTATATTAAAATTTTGTAATGTGTACAGAACAGTGTATTCCAATAAGGTCGGCCAAGGAAAGTAGTCAACTTAACTACAGTAGTTGGTCATGTGACTAAGCTCTGGAGGAGGCAAGCAGGAAAACTTCATGGTCTTTTGTTGCTGGTGCTGGAAGAGTGAAGATGGGCTTCTGATCTTTGGAGATGGAACAGCAGAGGTTCTTTAAATGACTTCCAGTGGAACTTAGAGAACCCTGCAATGTGTGTTTGAAATTTTTACCTGTGGTACAAACTCTGACCTATGTTAATGTTCAGAAATTTCTTTTGATGCTCTGCTTGATTTGCTCTGCACTATACAGTGATTCATTTATCAATTTTACTTAGAAATATATGGCCACTTTTATGTACTTGTTTCTATTGATTCTTTACTTGCAAGTGAAGTTACAAGTTGAACTTAAACTGACACACTGTTACCTCATTATAGCCCGCCCGGTGGATTAGTGTCGAGGTCGGGTGTGCCGGCCAGCCTGTGGATGGTTTTGAAGGCGGTTTTCCATCTGCCTCAGTGAATGTGGGCTGGTTCCCCTTATTCCACCTCAGTTACACTATGTTGGTGATTTCTGTGCCAACACTGTCTCCAAGTATGAATACACCATAATTACTCTGCCACGCAAACATTGGGGTTACATTCGTCTGGTATGAGACGTTCCCACATTCCCCGAGCGGGGAGGGGAGAATCCACTGGGGGCTGAACCGCACAATAACCCAGGGTTCAGTGTGGGGTGGTGGTGAAGTGAGTGGACTGCTGTAGCCTGTTGTGAGGTTGTGAACCACTGAGGGCTACTGCGGGGACAAAGCCTCTCCATCGTTTCTAGGTCCCCAGTTTGATACGCACATACATACATACATACATACATACCTCATTATCTTTTGGGATACACCTCGTTTAGTTTGCAACAATTTGATTTAACATAATTGAAAACATTTGCATAATTATATAAAATTTCACTAATTAATATGTTCAGCTGCCTCAATGCATAATTATTAGGGGCCAAAAGGCAGCAGCACATAACCAACTCTTAGATGAAATCAAGCCAAAATTATTATAGGTTGTGTGCGGGCCCAGTCACAGGTTGCTCCTCATAGGACCACAGTGAAGATGCACTTTGTTCACTTGTCAGAAAGTAGCCAGTGAGTTCGTAAATGGACAGAACACTTAAGCAATAGGTAGTTTATTTAGCATACCTGTAGCATCTTCTAAGTGTCCTGCCAATAAAATGCAATCTTTGGATCACTCCATGTGGTTGAGGTAGTTTTAGTCCCTAGGTATTTAGTTCAATCAACAACCTTTAAATTAATTTCTGTGATTTATCCTATAACCAAAATTTGAAATTTCTTTTTTAAGTTCTCTTGTGGGGGACCTCACTTTTTACTGTTTACAGTCAACTGTCACTTTACATGCCATACAGATATCTTGTCCAAATCAGTTTGCAATTTGTTTTGATCTCATAATGACTTTACAAGACAGGAAACAACAGCATCATCTGCAAAAAATTTAAGAGGGCTGCTTAGATTATCTCCTGCATCATTTGTATAGATTAGTACCGGCAGAGAGCCTATAACATTTCTCTGAGGAACCACAGATACTACTTCTCATTCACTCAATGACTTCCCGACAGCTACTAAAATTATGATCTTTCCGACAGGAAAGACCAAATTTAATGGCACAGCTGATACAATACTCAACTGACATGCAACTTTAATGGAAGCTCAAATCCAGTGGCACAACTGAGACAATACTGAATTGATAAGCCATTTGATTGGACGCTGATTGTGAGGAATGGTCTCAAAAGCCCCCTAAATGTCTGGAATGAACTTGAGAGCTAATGTTAATACCATTCATTACTTAGTTTGAATAAAGAATCAGTTGTGTTCCACAAGAACAATATTTTCTGAATCTGTGCTGTTACATGTCAATAGAAAGTTTTTTGTTTTTTCTTCTTCTTCTTCTTCAAAGTATTTCATAATTTTTGAACATGGTATATGTCCAAAAAGCCTACACCAAATTGAAATCAGGATATAGGTCTATAATTCAACTGGCTTATGTATATTTTATTTCGAGTATGTTGGAGTGATTTGTGCAACTTTCCAGTCTTTAGAAGCTACAGATCTATTGTTGAGTAGTTGTTTGTATATGACTGCCAAGAACTGAGCTATTTCCTCAGATACTCTGAAGGGAACCTAATTCATATACAATCTGGAATAAAAGATTTGTTTTAATTATGTGACTTGAAGTTACTTTGCTATAAATTACTACTTTAAATTACTCATGTAGCAGCTGTTCTTGATTCAAATTCTGGAATATTTACTGCATCTTCTTTGGTGAAGTAATTTTGGGAAACCATGTTTAGTAACTCCACTTTGGGGGTGCTGTCATGGGTAACATAAACATTACTATCACACAGTGGAGATATTGTCTCTTGACACTGATATTCTTAAAATATGACCAAAATCTCGTTCGATTTTCTGTCAGATTTTCAGACAGAGTTTTGTTGTGGAAACTTTTAAAAGCCTTTCACATTGAAGACTGCGCTATGTTTTATGCTTCTGTAAAACAATGCCAATTTTGGAGGATTGGTGTTATTTTACATCTGGCATGCTTTTTTGTTGTTTCTGCAAAATAGTCCTGACCTGTTGAATGTACTTGTCTTCTGTCTCTTATTAATTTACTTGGTACGAAACTCTAAATTACTGTCAATACTGTCTCTGAATTTAAGCCACATCTCGTCAATGCTTATATAGTTACGGTAGTTTGAGAGGATGAGAGATAGCTGCTTAGGAAGCAATGAAGTGTATTTTCACCTGATTTTATAAATAGACATACTTTCCATTTCTTTTTGGTCATTTTGGATGTTATGGTGTGTATCTCATTAAAACAACTTTGTGGTCAATAATTGCTGTTGACATCATGGTGCTCTCTGTTTGCTCAGGTTTGTTTGTTGCTAAGAGATCTAGTATGCTATTATAGCCATTTACACTCCACGTGGACTCACGAGCTACTTGCTTAAAACAATTTTCAAAAAAAGCATTTAGTGGAATTTTGGATAATATTTTCTGCTTACCACCTATACAGCCCCCACTGCCTATGTAGCTTCCTCAAGTGTGCAATGGATCCTGGCTCTATAAACCGAATTATGACACCTCTCCACCATACGGCACAAGAAGCCTACATGGCCACAGAATTGTCTGAGACTCTTGGTCCTGTCAACAATGCTACAGACAGAGAGCTCTGCCTTTGTGTTGTAAGCAAGACTGGCTCTCTTTAGCATTTCAGATAGCTGCCAGGCACCAGAGAGAATCTTTTCCAATTCAAAAGCAACAGACATTGTCACACTGAAGTAGGTCTGCAGTAGGATTTATGACATATACTGTTTTTGAAAATAATTATGTACATCGAAGAAAATGATGTAGTGACACAAGTCAGCACAGATTGAGAAAGTATCATTCTTGTGAAACAACTGACTCTCTATTCACATGAGGTAATGAGTGCTATCAACAGGAGAGCTCAAACTGATTCCACATTTCCAGATATCTAAAAGGCTTTTGAGATTGCTCCTCACAAGTGACTTCTAATCAAACTGCATGCCCAAGGAGTACCAACTCATTTATGCAACTGGATTCATGATTTCTTGTCAGAAAGATCACAGTTTGTAGTAACTTGTGGAAAGTCAAGTAAATCAGAAGTGATATCTGGCCTTCCCCTGGGAAGTGTTATTGGGCCTCTGCTGTTCCTAATCTATGTAAACAACTTAGCAGACAATCTGAGCAGCCCTCTTAGATTCTCTGCAGATGATGCTGTCATTTATCATCTAGTAAAGTCATCAGAAGATCAAAACCAATTGCAAACTGATAGAGACATGACATCTGTATGGTGCAAGAAGTGGAAAGTGACTCTAAATAAGAGAAAGTGTGAGGCGATCCACTTGTGTACTCAAAGGAATCTGTTAAATTTCAATTACAAGATAAATCACTCAGATCTAAAGGCTATCAATTCATGAGTTGCCGTGGCAATCATTAAAGAAAAAGCACTTTGCATTGTGGTGAGATATTTTCACAAAATTTGGAGCACCAACTTTCTTTATTTTTATTTTATTTTATTTATTTATTGTTCCGTGGGACCAAATTAAGGAGAAGTCTCCATGGTCATGGAATGAGTCAATACATGAAATTATAACACGATAGTAGAAACAGATAAAATGAAATATAAGAAACGTATTCAGGTGACAATTCGTAAGTTTAAATAAAGAAAATCAACAATGTAACACTGGAATTTGCTTAATTTTTCAGCTCTTCCAGCAGCTCCTCGACAGAATAGGAGTAGTGAGCCATGAGGAAACTTTTCAGTTTAGACTTAAAAGAGTTTGGGCTACGGCTAAGATTTTTGAGTTCTTGTGGTAGCTTATTGAAAATGGATGCAGCAGAATAGTGCACTCCTTTCTGCACAAGAGTCATGGAAGTGCATTCCACATGCAGATTTGATTTCTGCCTAGTATTAACTGAGTGAAAGCTGCTAACTCTTGGGAATAAGCTAATATTGCTAACAACAAATGACATTAAAGAAAGTATATACTGTGAGGGCAATGTCAGAGAATTCCCAGACTATTGAATAGTGGTCGACAAGAGGTTCTCGAACTTACACCACATATAGCTCGAACAGCCCGTTTTTTGAGCCAAAAATACCCTTTTTGAATCAGAAGAATTACCCCAAAAAATAATACCATATTACATAGGCGTATGAAAATATGCGAAGTAGACTACCTTTCGTGTTGAACTGTCACTTATTTCAGATACTGTTCTCCTCTGAATGCAAAAATATTTTTTTGAAACCCACCTACACAGAGAGAAAGGATCATCACAATGAAATAATAGACATCAGAGCTCTAATGAAACGATTTGAGTGTTTCTTTTTTCCGATGCACTGTTCGATTGTAGAAAAGTAGAGGAATGGTTTGAAGATGGTTCGATGAACCCTCTGCCAGGCACTTAAGTGCAAATTACAGAGTAGTCACGTAGATATAAGATGCATATGTAGTACCAACATGAGCTATCACCTGCAATTAGCTGCACCCTGTTCACTTTTACGGTATCGGGAAGCACCCGTTCCACATTTCGGATGATCCCTCACTGCCCTTCCCTCTTCAGTATGCCCACAGAGTGCACATTGGATTTCTGCTCCTTCTTGGCGGCCATATACTTAAGGGGCTCCATTACACATCTCTTATTGGGCCTCCCAACTACCAATAATCCCTTCCTCTGTGAATGTCCAATATTTCAGACTGAGACGCTTCCTCTGAAACAAGGTAAATGATGGTAAATGGCCCAGAATCTTTATCATCTGCAGTTAGCACCTGAAACCCATGTCAGACAAAATGGGAAAGACAGGTGAAGGACCAACTTAAATGCTGTCAATAAATGGGCCAACCACAGCACTGGACTGATTGAGTTACATGTAGGACATGCTGGATGTCCCTTGGATCCCATTTCTATCCCCCCATAGTGATGCTAATTGGCAACAGCCTTAAGTTACATGACCAAAGACAGCATAATCTGAAGATGTGAGCAAAGGAATTCCAATTCAGCTCCCATCTGAGCACAGTATTCACAGCCCTATCCATGCTGAAAGTGATGGAAATCTACACTGCATAAACCTGAAAGAAATTTAAGATTAAACTACAAAAGCACATGGAGAGAGCTAAATAAGTAACTCACTTCTAATTATAAGCTTGTACTATAATGCACAAATAAATGAACTATGCTCCTGGTACTTCTCGAATGGAGGCTGGTGTCAGACTGAGCTGTCTTCAGTGGCCATTGCCATGTTCAAGATAAATGACAGTGATGCTATGGATGGCACAAATCTACACTACTCTCTTACTATAGTACAAGACTGCCATATTTACCCAAGTATAAGACGACACTGAACATAAGACAACACTGTTTTTTAAATTTGTCCATGAGAAAAATTTATTTCTAACACCTTCTGACTAATCAAAATTAGAAACTGTTTTATTGTCGTAAAGTATCTGCCTAAGAATTTAACATTACCTGTTCTAAACTTATTCCATTGAGTGTCTATATTTTGATAATACAAGCATGAATAAAATAAATGAAAAGAAATGGTTTGCCACCACCTTTTTTTGCATACTAAGCCTGTGGTCTGTGTTGTCATTATTTTAAATCATCATCATCGTCATAACAGCAGCACACCTGTAAAATTTGTATTTTTGTTGCCACAAATATTTGGCTGTTTCTTCCAAATATGTTGCGATTTCTGAGGTTGTACTTACAGTGAGACCTGAGAACACTGCTGTTTTTTCTATATACATACCAGACTGCTTCTATACTGATGTGAGAATGTTGCAATGTCTCTTGCTTCCAAGCATATCACCTGCCCACTGTTTTCTCATTCGTTGCAAGGAACCACCAGCTGACACACCCCCTCTCATTCCTGTCATACCTCACTGGGGGCACCGACAACATTGCTGCACAAAACATGTAAGTACGACACTGCCCCCTACACCATGTCCTGCAGAAATGTGTATTATCATTGAGTATTTGTTCAGTTTTAAAGTCAATTCAATTCCAACTACAAAAGGACTGAGGCAAAATGCAGTTTGAAAGTGTCAGATGTTCATAAAAAGCCAAAGCATGCAGTATAGATTCCCATGGTTGCCAGAATGATGAAATTTGATGTTCACTCACCCTCTCACCTGCCTGCACTAATCCTAATTCTCCACCAGGATGGTGTCACCTCCCCACCCCACCCATTCTGTAGTGCCTGTGTTTGAGCAACTGTGAAGAACAAACCGCAATATCCTCTGGGATGTAGGTTATATGTAACAACAGAAACTAATACATAATCAAAAGATTGCATGCATGATTTAGTTCAATTTTTGAACTTTCATTTGTCCCGTGATCTAGTGACGTCTGTTAGTACTATCTCCTGTATGAGTCTAGCCATTGTAATTTCTCCTCACAATAACAATTACATCTACACCTATACTCCGCAAACCACCCAATGGTGTGTGGTGGAGGGCACGTTACGTGCCACTGACATTATCTCCCTTTCCTGTTCCAGTTGTGTACGGTTTGCGGGAAGAACGACTGCCGCAAAGCCTCTGTGCGCGCTCGAATCTCTCTAATTTTACATTCGTAATCTCCTCGGGAGGTATAAGTAGGGGGAAGCAATATATATTCGATTCCTCATCCAGAAACACACCCTCTCGAAACCTGGGCAGCAAGCTACACCGCGATGTAGAGTGCCTCCCTTGCAGAGTCTGCCACTTGAGTTTGCTAAACATCTCCCTAATGCTGTCACGCTTACCAAATAATCCTATGAAGAAACGCGCCACTCTTCTTTGGATCGTCTCTATTTCCTCAGTCAACCCGACCTGGTACGGATCCCACACTGACGAGCAATACTCAAGTATAGGTCGAACGAGTGTTTTGTAAGCCACCTCCTTTGTTGATGGACTACATTTTCTAAGGACTCTCCCAATGAATCTCAACCTGGCACCTGACTTACCAACAATTAATTTTATATAATTACAGTCAGTTTGATATGATTTATTTCATTTTTTGGGCATTTAACTCTGGTTTAATTTCCTTTCTTGTTTCATCTGAATGTTACCATTTTGTTCTAAAGCTGGAAATGTTTTTACTTCCTATTCTAATATATCAACACTGACCAAATGTATCATTTGCAACACACTTGGTAAATCATTAGTCTCTCATAACCAAATAAAATATTTTTTGGATTAAGAATCAAGTAATTTGGTTTGGAGGACAACCTTTTCACTGTTGATTGTCCTTACTTAAAAAGCAGCATAAATGTTTGTATATGATTTCTGTATATGTAGGAGATCATCCATCGCAAGCATGTTCATAACATGAGCAACAAGGGTCCCAAAATGCTTCCGTGAAACATCACTGAAGTTAATCCTACAACCTGTTGATGGTTCTCCACCCAAGATGATAAGCTGCATCACCCTACAAACAAACCTGCAATTCAGTCACAAATTTCATTTGATACCCTAATATGAACATAAATATCCCATATGATGATAAATAGTGGTGTTGTACTGAGTCAAATGCTTTTCTGAACTCAAGTAATACTGCAGCCACCAAATCGTCTTCATCTGTGGCCGTTAAGAGGTGAGAAAATCTGAGTATCATGTGACCAATGTTTCCACAATCCATGCTGGTTGGTGTGTTTGAGGTCATTCTGTTTGAGATACTTCATTATGTTTGAGCTCAGAATACATTCTAATATTCTGCAACACATGGCTATGAATAAGCCTGGTCAGTAGTTTCGTGGATCACTTCTGCTACATTTCTTGCAGATGCGTGTGACGTGCTTTCTTATAACTACTGGGCACAGTAGTTCCTTTCTGAAGTAAGATTTGAAAATGTAGTCTGTGTTTGTTTTGTCATCCTCTATTCCAAGTCTGTCATCTATGACTGACTATATCAACTTGTGTAAAGCCAGTAGTACACTAAACACTGTATTAACACATTTGCTTCCAAAATTCATATGAACAGAAAAGTCTGCACTAAAAAAACTTTAGTATTATGCATTAACTTTGTCCAACTCGACAACAGGAAATCACACATTCTGATAATTCAATTAGGAATATAATTGTGTATATTAGAAACTTTAAAAAGAAAAAAGGAGAAATAAGAAATTCATTTTAATCTTGAGTGTTTTTATATTTGTTCCATTTTGAACACATATGCAGCATAATTAGTTTCTTTTCACACTTATAATGAAACTGCCATATCCAGAGAAAAATTACAATTATCAACGACTAGAATTTATTACAAAAATAATGATTCTTGTGCACACAAAATATTGACCTGAATTTGTAAATACTGTATACCGAACTCTCATTAGCATTCAGTAGGAATGATGACACAGAGCATTAAAAGAATTACATATTATAAATTAAAGTCTCTTAATGCTGCCCATACATTAAGACATCAACATTTATAGTCTGCGAGCCACCTAACAGTGTGTGACAGAGAGAGAATTTAAATATCTCTCAAACATACAAACTGAGAATCACAAAATACAAGGTACATAACAGATGACAAATATGAAGTCAACAGTTTAACTAGTTTGGTTGTGAATTTACTTCAAATCTCAGTACCTTCTCAGTACCTAAGACTCTCGAACATGATTGTATATAGTGAGATAAAAATAGCTTTTTTTCATTTGCTACAGTACTACAAAATTGAAAAAACTACAAAGAAAAATCTGTTTCTCAAAATCATCTCAAATCTGAATCAAGTAACTAATTACTTAAAGACTGTTTATTAAAATGAAGACTGACAGAAAACAGATTACAAAACCAAAAACAAAACAGTAGAACATGCATGTGGTAAATTAAAGATCACATTCAACATTGACATGAATCACAATCAGGCTACAGAAACTGTCATCCATGTGTGTTTTTACAAAATGTGTTGTGCAGCAGTCAGACCAAACTTACGTTCTTTTTGTACATCATCATGTTTTCAAATGTATGCCACTGTTTTTCAAGACTAAAACATAAAATTCTCCTGTCAGCCCGATTATGATTTTTTTAACACTGACAAGGGAACCTCCCTATCGCACCCCCCTCAGATTTAGTTGTAAGTTGGCACAGTGGATAGGCCTTCAAAAACTGAACACAGATCAATTGAGAAAACAGGAAGAAGTTCCCAGAATGAGACGAGATACTGGCAGAAGTAAAGCTGTGAGTACTGGACGTGAGTCGTGCTTCGGTAGCTCAGATGGTAGAGCACTTGCCCGCGAAAGGCAAAGGTCCCGAGTTTGAGTCTCGGTCGGGCACACAGTTTTGATCTGCCAGGAAGTTTCAGGAAGAAGTTGTGTGGAACTGTGAAAAAATAAGCAAAATATACAAACTGAGTAGTCCATGGGAAGATAAGCAACATCAAGGACACTGGGACCGCAGGAGCATCGTGGTCTCGTGGTAACGTGAGTAGCTGTGGAACGAAAGGTCCTTTGTTCAAATCTTCCATCGAGTGAAAAGTTTAATTTTTTATTTTCAGTTTATGTGACAAACTCTTATGTTTTCATCACTTTTTTGGGAGTGATTATCACATCCACAAGAAAACCTAAATCGGGCGAGGTAGAAGAATCTTTTTACCCATTCACCAAGTGTACAAGTTCGGTGGGTCGACAACATATTCCTGTCATGTGACGCACATGCCGCCACCAGTGTCGTATAGAATATATCAGATGTGTTTTCCTGTGGAAGAATCGGTTGCCCTATGACCTTGCGATCAAATGTTTTCGGTTCCCATTGGAGAGGCACGTCCTTTCGTCTACTAATCGCACGGTTTTGCGATGCGGTCGTAAAACACACACACACTAAACTTATTACAGTGAACAGAGACATCAATGAACGAACGGACAGATAATGACTATGCAAAAATAAAGAAAGTAAAATTTTCACTCGAGGGAAGACTCGAACCAAGGACCTCCCGTTCTGCAGCTGCTCACGCTACCACGGCGCTCCTGAACTCACATTGTCCATGATGTTGCCTATGTCGCCCACGGACTACTCAGTTTGTATATTTTGCTTATTTTTTCACAGTTCCACACAACTTCTTCCTGTTTTCTCAATTGATCTGTGTTCAGTTTATCAAGGCCTATTTACTGTGCCAACTTATAACTAAATCTGAGGGGGGTGCGATGGGGAGGTTCCCTTGTTAGGAGTAAGTATATCTAAATAACATTTCTTTGATACAACAATGTTAAGTGCTTTTCACAATCAACAGTGTAAATGCAACATTCACTACAGAACATGAAACTAGCTCTGTGCTCATAATGCAGGACAAAGAGGAGTTTAAAAATGACCAAAAATATCTTGCACATCTGATTATACTAAAATCCAAGTTACTGAAATTGCAGAGCCTGTGTGCCTGCAAGCCACGTAACTTCTTTTACATGTTCATTGTTTCCTTGACATAAGGTATAAAATATTTTCATTTTTGAACAAAATTATTTCCAACACACTTTTATCTTGCCAAATACTTCTATCTGCCAGTTAAATGGCAAAGTCAAAGAAATATTCACATTTTCTCTAAACTAAGCAGTACTATTCACCACCAACTAGCACAAAAAATTGTATAATTAATACTAATGTTGCATTAAGAAAGTAGAAAAAAGGAAGGACAATTAAGATTTAATGTCTCCTCAATAACAAAGTCATCTGATTATAAATCATTACACTCTCCACAGTTTGCACAGCATGACATTACAAATAATCAGTGGTTTAATTTGTGAACAATTACATGTTCAAAATTTCATGCCATATTGACTTGGGCCTATGTCAATGAAACACATCAGCACATAATATATTTGAGTGAGTGGTCTCCATTAGAAAATGGCTATGTAAGGCTTTTTAATGGAAACACATGTGGCAGTGAAAGGCAAAGGAATGTGCAACATACAATCAATCCAACACATGGAGATCACCAGAAATGAAATTTTGTGCTCCTCATATAGGAACAGAATATAATCATGTTAATAAAGTGTCATTCCAAATTAATGGCTGCATACTGTAATTGATCCTTGTTTAATGTTCAAACAAAGAAAAACTCCAAAATGTAGCTTACACTACAGAAAATGTTGTGCTAGTTCCACAAAATATACTCACAATATACTCACAATAAATATATTCAAAATAATGCTGTTGTGTATTCTATTTATAAACCCCAGTGATACTTTCTTTCTGTAGTAATGCTGATAATTTTAATCTTCCTACATTGGAGCTTTTTCTTCAAGCATTTAATTTCAGAGAAGGATATAATTACATTATTACTTTATTGTTTTAGGATAAGTTGGATGTAGTATCACCAGAAATTGACCAGTGATAGTGAACAATTTCTAACACATTAAAAGTTTCACACTGAATTGCAAGTTAAAATTTGGTCTTTTTTTCCACCAAACTTACAATTTCTCCCCTCTATCCCGCACAGACACACTCACGGTTTGTAGGAAAAGTATTCTTTTTAAATTACTTGATACTTTTTTAAAAATGCAAAATTTCAAATTTCTTGTAAAAATAAACAAATGATCAGAAATAAATCCATGCTTTCCAGCTAGAAATGTAGCATTACATCATAAGTAATACATTCATCAAATACACTTCCACACAGACATGGAGCAATATGATCATCATCTGTCTAAAATTAGAGTAATTAAAACCTGAGAGTTCACAATAACACATAAATACTGTAATAATTTTCTAAAATTGTTATAAAAATAAATTTGAGACACAATAAATCAGATCACTCGATCTAAAGAGAGCAACCTATTAAGCAAATTATTTGTTTTTGGACTTTTGGTCATAAGCATGTTATTCCTTGAAACGACCAGCGTTGAGATGCAAAGATGCTGTTAAAATTCTGGAACAATTAAAATGTCCCAGTTTGTTCAGACTCTGGCAGCACTGATGTTTGTCATATTGAAAGCCTGGTGATCTGGGGGGAAAAAAGAAAAGAAAATTATGAGAGTCTAATTTAACTGCAGTTTGTGCATCAATCTATTAGCTACACAGCCACAAGCAACATAGCATTTGAAACTATAGTAAGAAAGACCTAATTGTATTTTGACAAGCAGCTGTGAAGAAATTCTTGTTCATCTGGTTCATTTTCAAAATACTGTTTTTACTATGTCATTAGTTTGCTTATGTAATCATGTTCCATTTGCAAATTTGTGGTCATATCATCTTGCACAAGTGCAGTGGATAGTTTAGGAAACACTCATGGAGGCCTTCCTATCAGGAGCAGGATACTACTATGTAACAATTGTGGGTAACTACTAGTATAAAGAAACAAAATCATAATGTAGAAGATTACCACATATTAAAAAAAAAAAAAAAATCATTCACAGATGTCATACTATATTAGTTAATTTCCAGAGCTGTGTCAGATTGAAGGTAACACTATTATCATTTGCCACTGACATATAAGAGCAAGGTGTGCATTAGCATGGGAAAAGGGACATGACTTCCTCCATATCACCTATTTGGTCATTCTACACAGCCTCATTAATGATTTGTTGGAATGAAACTGTTTTCAAATGATAAGTACATATTAACATTACAGTACAAGGAGATCATCAACAATCATTAGCACCAGCAGCTATTTGTCATTGACAACTGAATTACAGCCTCCTCCAGAAATCTTCATGATCTTTAAGTGACACACAAACCTTTTGTTGCTACATGTTTTCTAATATCAGCTACTTCCTTTCCATTATGTTGTTGTCTCCTGTTTTGTTATTCCTTTGAATCCACCAAAGAACTTCCTTAGTCTGTCTACCATTCATGCATCTGGCTACATGTTCTTCCCACCTCCATTTTATTTTCATTACTGTCAAAATTACATCCTCCAACTCCAATTGTTTGTTTTGACAGCTCTTCTAGTGGTTCCCAACATGCATCTCTCCATCACCATTTGAACAACTCTCACGTTATTGCTGCAGAAGTGTACCTTATTTGGTAGTAATATAAACTATCACAATCCAGATTTTCAATGGACTGAGGGTAATGTTGAATACTTTGTCACCATGTGATCATTCCGGTGAAGCAATTCAGTTCCCTGAATTGAATAAATACTCTCTTTTCTGCTAACTAGGAGTCAAACAATCCTTAAATCTGTGCCCAAACAGGAGCAAGTAATTTATTCTTTTTGCTACTGTCAAGTGTTTACACACATTGTAGCAAGCACCACTAACAGCACATGGAACAAGACATTTATTATTATCATCATAGCAATATCTATAACCAAGCAAGGTGGCGCACACTGGACTCGCATTTGGGAGGATGACGGTTCAATTGCGTGTCCGGCCATCCTGATTTGGGTTTTCTGTGATTTCCCTAAATCACTTGAGGCAAATGCCGAAACGGTTCCTTTGGGAGGGCATGGCCGACTTCCACCCCTAATCCCAAGAGACCGATGACCTCGCAGCTTGGTCTCCTCCCCCAAATCATCCCAACCCAATATCTACAGAACAACAGCTGGTCCTTTCTGACTTTTGAGCATGATCTATTAAATATCTGTTCAAATAACTTCCAGAGTGTGTTATTCTAAAGAAAATGTTTACATTCTGCAAAATGTAATGCCTCTTTGGTCTATATATTGCAGGTTCTGCAAAAGACCTGCTGAGGAGCCTGTTACACTTCTGCTACATGAGCAATTTCTACAGTGGGATTCAACGTGGAGAAAAATGTAGCAGGCAGCATCTAAGCAAGTGGTCACACAGCATTGGAATTTGTGCTGCTGCTGCACAAACAGAATGCATATTCAAGATCACACACAGCTGCATGCATCCCAACCCATTTCTCAGCTGGAATTCTCCCTGTGTGGGCATACGAGCAATTTTTCACATGGAATTTAGTCTGTCACAAGTTACCAATCAGAATGTTTTGGTGATGATGTGTAACAATTATTATGTGGCCAGTAGCTATTAAAAGGTATTCCTGTGCCTGTGGTATCAAGTATCAGACTATAAAAACGGGTTCACGATGACGAGTTGTGACTATAATTACCATGAAACTTACTGTGTGAGAATGGGGAAAACAGAACTGGAAGAAGAAAGTAAAGTTGCTAACAACAAAAATGATAAAAATGAATTCCTCTCCATATTCCAGTCAGGACAACAATTTAAAATTTATTCTGTACACTAGTTTTGTGAAGGTATTGATCTTTGACCAGAAGAGAAATACTCTGCAAAATGATCTGAAAAATTTTAGGCTTGTGTTGCCTCTAGTTCCACAAGGAAATATACTTGTCGACAAAAATGTCTGAATGTCCTCAAAGTTGTAACCCCAAAATCCTCTCATAATTGTGAAGTACACAACGTGTTTGAACTATAATGTAAAGAAATTCAACACACTCATCTATCATCCAGTGCAAAAATCTGGCATTTATTTGCTAAAATGCCAAATGTGCATTCAATAAAATGGCGATTTTTCTTGCTCTGTGTGGGCTGATCACAAGCCAAAATTCCTGCCACACTTTTTCCATCTCAAATACTGTTGGAATAATCCTACCTGTGATTGTAGTCTTAGGACTGACAGTCCTAAAGTTATCATTCTTATGCATTGACGAAGAAAAAATCACAACATCAAGGAGGAGCTGTGTGACAAACAAAAGTTGGTAGGCACATTTCTACACCTGACAGATATGTCTATTCAAATTTCGCACTTGTCACATGACAGTGGTGCTAGTAGGGCCAATATGAGGATGCAAATCAGTTTGCTTTAAATACTCACTGTAACAGTCATGAGCGTTAGTTACTTTTGAGACTGGATGTGGCGAGTTGACATTAGTCAACAATTCCTGTAAGGTGACAAAGGCGCCATATCAACACCTCACTGAGTTTGAACGAGGTCGTGAAGCAGGGCTATGAGAAGCTGGATGTTCCTTCTGCGATAATGGAGAAAAACTTGGCAGAAATGTAACCACTGTAGATGGTTACTGGTAGCAGTGGTCACGAGAATGTACAATCACAAGACGACTGAGCCCTGGACGGCCACATGGCACTACCGAGGGAGAAGACAATGGGGTTTGACATATGGCACTGGCACATATTACTGCATTTGCAGCAGCAATGTGAGCAGCAGCTGGCACTATAGTGACACAACGAACTGTTACAAATCGGTTACTTCAAGGACAGCTCCAAGACAGATGTCCGATAGCATGCATTCCACTGACCCCAAACCACCACCATATGAGACTTCAGTGGCGTTCATTGGATGGCAGATGGAAGTTTGTTGCGTTTTCTAATGAAAGTTCGTTCCACTTCAGTGCCAGTAATGGCCGTGTGTTTGTTAGGACGTGGCCATTTGAGGGCCTGTGAACTACCTGTCTGTGTACTAGACACTCTGAACTACACCTTGAGTTATGGTCTAGGATGGGGTTTCGTATAACAGCACGAGCACGCTCATGGTTATGTCACACACTCAGACTGCAAATTTGTACGTCAATCTGGTGATTCAACTTCTTGGGCTGCCATACATGATCAGCATTTCAGGGTGTGTTTTCCAACAGGATAACACTCACCCTCATACCACTGTTGTGGCACAGTGTGCTTTACAGAGTGTCAACCTGTACCCTTGGCGTGCTCGGACACCAGATCTGTCTCCAATCGAGTGCGTATGGGACATTATTGGATGACAACTCCAGCCTCATCCACAAACAGCATTAATCATCTCTGTTTTGACCAACCAAGTGCAACAGGTACTGAACTCCATCCCACAAACTGATATTCGGCACCTGTACAACACAATACATGCTCGTTTGCATGCTCAAATTCAACATTCTAACAGTTACACTGGTTATTAATGTACCAGCATTTCACATTTGCAATAGGATGTCTTGAACTTATATCAACTTGTGATCTTGTAAAATTAATCACTTAAGTATGTTACCTAGGCAAATGTATTCCTGAAATTTCACTACTCTACATTAATTATTTTTCGTTTTGCACTTTTTACCATCAGTGTACTACTAAGATGCTAACAACTAGTGGAATGGTTATATAAGACATATGCCAAACATATTAAATGGAAGAGTCCTACTAAGTAAATATGAATAAAATTACTCATGAACGAGGTAGCTTACAAAACTGTTATTCATTCATTCTTGAACATTGCTCATTAGTCTGGGGCTAATAATTAACTCATGAGATAGGGAAAAAAACAAAGAAAAGATGTTTCTTTATAAGTTCATTTAGTAATTGTAAAGTATCATGGGAATACTCATGATTGATTCCAGTGGCCGATGCTAGAAGAATTCTATCCACATACATCTTGTGAAATGACCACGAGTGTAAAGTAAGAGAATTCCAAGCTTGCACAGAGCCTTCCTCACAGCTGTTCCACTTGCATATCACATGCAAATGGGACAGGAAAAGTGGAGAAATGATTGTGATACTCAAAATACTCTCTGCCAAACACTGTTATAGATGTCGTTAACAGTACATAAAATCCTTAATTAAAATTAAGTACAAAATTATTTATTATTACCTTATGAGTTGTGTAGAGGAAGACCAATAGTGATCCAAACATCTCTCATGTCTGCCACAAGACGATTCATCATTTCAGGAGTATGATGGGGTGTTGGCGCAAGTCGTAATTTCTCTTGCCCTTTGGGGACAGTAGGGTAATTGATACTCTGCACATAGTGGCCAAACCTTTGTATCAGCTCATCAGATAGTTGACTGCAGCTAATTGGATCACCAACCTGAAATTCAACATTTCAGAAATTTCTTTTACTGGCAGGAAGCACGAGTGGGATGCACAGCATATTTTCCATTAGCATTCTTTGTATCCTTCAAAATACAAAATAATGTTTTCGAATGATAAGTAAAGTCATTCATAAAAGTTTGGCTTGGACACCACAGTCCTTTACAAGACACAGTCTCCCTACAGATGGTATGCCCCACCCTTGTCTTCCTCAGGCCTTTGAACATACTGACAGCCAAAAGTAGAGGGATTGCAGTTACACAAGGTGAAACAATGAATTATTTAACAAATCCTTGGACCAAAAGTGACTGAATCCAAGATCTTCCGAAATGTAGTTTACCAATTACCATCTGAGTCACCCACCCCAATACTCAGTAACATGAAATTATTAATGTCAACATTATTTATCAGAGTTACACATAAATCTATACACCAACATTACACTGGTCAATTCATTACACCATTTTTTAGGAAAAGCAGTAACAAAAAATGTACCTACCTTTATGGGGATAATATGAGACGGTGTGGGTTCTACTGGAAAACCAGCAGCTATCAACTTCTCACGCAAATACTGAACATTCTGTTGGTGCTTAGCACGCAATGCTCGACCTTCAGGTGAACGAAGAATCTGCACTGCAGCATAACTTCCAGATAACACAGTAGGTGGCAAAGATGTTGTGAAGATGAAACCCGCTGCATAGCTCCTTATCATATCCACAAGATTTGCTGAACCAGCAATGTAGCCTCCAACATTTCCAAATGCTTTCCCTAAGAACAGAAATTGAAGACTACAGTATAGTTTCTTAGATCCTAAAACACATCACAGTTATGAACATATCATATCTCTCAATTTGCACAGAGCCTTCCTCTCTCTCTCTCTCTCTCTCTCTCTCTCTCTCTCTCTCTCTCTCTCTCTCTCTCTCTCATATATATATATACACACACACACACAACTTACGCAAAATTTTGAAGTCAGTCACAATATAATAACCATTTATTCAATAATTTTCAAGAGCTGTGGAGGAAAATACACACACACACACACACACACACACACACACACACTCACTCACTCACTCACTGCAGTTTGAAAGGGGTGAGGGGTTGTGTCTGGTGGAGTGGGTGAAGGGAGAAAGGAGGTGGGTAGAGAAGAGGCAGGGAGTGGGAGGGAGGGTTGGGGAATGATGGCTGATGGCTAGGAGGAAGAGCCAGCAAGTGCATGGGATAGGAATGCAACACATGCACCAGCTCCAGTGAGGTTGAGCAGTGCAAAATGGGAATAATGTGCAGGAGTTGTAACGTCTCAAGGAGTCATCGCAAGTACTGCAACAGCAGCAGGCAACATTCAGTTGTAGGTGACAAGTGGTAACAGGTGGGTTAATGACAGGACATGCACTCTCAGGATATCTTGCATCCACACAATATGACTACGCTTTTGTTTAGCACTAGCCACGAAGTAACACCACAAGAAATAGAACCCTTCTCAAAGATATGCAAATAGTATTTCCTGTAATTTTTTTAAATGTGTTTTATGATGCCATACGTTAAATACATTTGAAGAAGTATATTTAACTGTCTGAGTATGTGCATTAACAACTGTAATAGAGAGAGAGAGAGAGAGAGAGAGAGAGAGAGAGAGAGAGAGAGAGAGAGAGAGAGATATTTTCAATGTGAAAATAATCACGTAAACATGTTAATGGTTTGTTTGTGTAATGTTGGCAGGGCGAGTTTATTGTTTGCATCAGGTTGGTAGGACTGCTGAGAACAGCTGATGAAAACCATTTCTTTGAAGTTGGTTTCGGCATGATAAACTCTCAGTCTGTAACTTACAAGACATGATCTAAGATGTAGTTCTAGAACTGGAGAGAGTATGGTGTGTTCATACTTACGTGGTTATGCAAGAATAGTGTAGTACAACATATAACAGTGTTGACCATTGTGTTAATATTGTGAAGTTTAGATGTTGCTGGAAGACAATGTTATAAATATGACAACGTACGGAAGCTGTGTAGCATATATTCTGTTCACGACTTCAACGAGATGGTATTAAGAGAGAGGTGTCACTTTGTGTGGCTTGGCCAATGTTGCTGTTAGTTAAAACACGACTGATGGTCATGAAGAATTGGGAAAACCACACCTCAAGAAAATAGTCACACAACTAAAGAGAGAGAATTATGTTACACAGCCTGGCCAACGTAAGCACACTATTTTTCGGTTCTACCTCAGATGGACTTTCTAAAAAGTTGATAAAACAGGTTTGTAATAATATAGATAATTGAATCTTCTCTCTTGAAATAGTAGAGAAGAAAAGTGCACGGTAGTCACCGTGATAACATTGCACTAATACAGACTTATTTCAGTATTTCATGAGTATTTGATGGAGCAAATATTATACTGTGTTAAGCAAGCATTACTAAAGAAAGCTCCAAGAATTCTATCAAAACAGTTGAATCATTCTCAGTCTGGAAAATAGCCAGAGGTGCAAGTTGCTTTGATTTGATGGGGACTGGATACTAAAGAGAATTAATTGGAGACAATTGTTGATTTTATGAAGACATGAACTACACTCACTTTCCAAATATGTAAAAATCATGTTGTTACTAATGCAATTTTCAAGAGTAATTTATGCTGATGTAAATGTTGCTGATGCAAGTAACACAGTTGACACTCACTTTACCAAATGTTAGACTTGCTGCTAAATGTAGATGCATTGTTTTAAGTCCACAGACCATTAACTGTTCATATGATCTGGATAATGATATTGTCTAGTGCTGATTGTTAAAAGTACCTGTGTTATGGTCAGGCCTGTTACAAAATTTGGGGTAAACATCCTTTGGAAGTAAAAGTGCTATTGGCTTTCCGAGTATGGTTATATGCATTTGGATGGTGTTCATGGAATTAATGGAGAGATTTAGTAATTTAGGGTAGGTACTAGTACATAATTCATGAATATCTTGATTGTTGTTTAAGATCAATGAAAGCTGTACACTGCTGGTGACTCATTTTCTCATTAGTAACTGTAATCATTCCATGTACTATAATTACAGTGTGTGGCATTTGTAGTGACTTACTTCCCCCCTTATTTATCTACAGTCTTAAGGTACATACGGTTAACTTTCCAAAGTCATATAAAGTTACACATAATAAAGTAGCTTTCACATTTACATATTTCTAAATGCAATTCTAAATTAAAGCTTAATGTAAGTTTGAATAAGACCCACAGTGGATTGGGGAGTGGATACAGATCAGAAGAAGGGGAGACTGTAATGAAGAGGGTGTTTGTGCAGGATGAATAAAGTTAGGGTCCTGGAGCAGTGTCGAAGTGGATGTGGTACAGGTGGCTAGTGGAGATTGAGGCCATGTGGATTACGAGAACAAAGGAGTGTTGCAAGGGTAACTTCCATCTATATAGTTCAGAGAGGCTGATGTTGGAGGAAAGATACAGATGACATGGACTGTGCAGTAGCCATTGAAATTAAGCATGTTGTGATCAGCAGCATTTCCTGTCACTGGTCAATTATCTCCCACCTTCGCTACAGCTTTGTGGTGGTCATTCACTCAGGTGGACAGCTGACTGACAGCCATGACCACATTTAATATTATGCAAAAATTGTAGCAGAGATGGTATACAACATGGCTGCTTTCACAGGTGGCCCTGCCTCTGACAGGATAGGATAAGCCTGCGACTGGAGTAGGATGTGATGGTTTGGTGTGTAGGTCAGGTACTCCATACGGGTCTTTCACAGGGCTATATCCCTTGGTGCAATGGGTTGGGAGTGTACATGCTGGATATGACATACGGATGAACCAGGATACTGCATAGTTTGAGTTGGTAGCGGAGTGAGGGATGGGAAAGATGAAAGGATGTTCCCCATTTCTGGGTCCAACGATAAATTGTTGAAGGCCTGGTGAAGTATACAGGATGAGTCACTAACAATTGCCACCAAGAGTAACTCCAGAAGTATGATAGGAGCTGAAAAGTGTGTGAGACAAAAGTTGCATGGGACAACGGGGGCCATAATATGACATTGGTTTTTTGTTGCTTGGTCGGGTAGCTTCAGAGATATGAAGGGCAACTTTGTTTTTTTTTTAAATGGGATGCTATAGTTTGGTAATTATTTTCTGATAGCGGCTATTGAGACAAATCCAGTGATGTGTAACAGTAAGGTCTTTGAAGGTCAATGAAGATCAAAAAGGTGGCATGAACATCCATTTACAGAAGGTGTTCGAAGTGATGACCATCGGTATCAATGCAGTGCTGCAATCTTCTATCATGGATTGAATGGTATTCCTTATCACTCTGGTACTTATTGAAGCACATACTCTGACAATTCTTTCTCGCATATCTTCAGGTGCAGTTGAAACGTCTTTATAAAAAATGTCTTTTACGAATTCCCACAAGAAAAAATCCAGAGGCGTCAAGCCTGGCGAACAAGCTGGCCATGATACATCTCCTCCGCATCCAGTCCAACGATTTGGGAATTGTTTCTGCAACTCATTTCTAGCCATCAGCAAAAATTGTGTCAGACACCCATTGTGTTGATACCACATTCTGTTCGTTGTTCCTCAAGGTATTTCATCCAATAACAGACCTAATGTTTCTTGCAGGAATGTGGTGTAC
This sequence comes from Schistocerca serialis cubense, assembly GCF_023864345.2. Lineage (NCBI taxonomy): Eukaryota > Metazoa > Arthropoda > Insecta > Orthoptera > Acrididae > Schistocerca > Schistocerca serialis. The sequence continues at coordinate 857,123,938 of NC_064640.1, read as the reverse complement.
TTCCTATCATTAAGATTTTCTTCAATGAAATAGGGGCCTATAATTCTGTTCTCCAGAATCCCACACCATAAATTCACCGACACCGTTTTTGGTGTGCAGCTTGCCCAATAATGCATGTAATGCAAATTAACGTTTCCATGGTTCGTGAATGTAGCCTCGACAGTAAATAAAATCAAATTAATAAATGTGTCATCACTCCATCGGCAGAATTAAACGCGACACATACAATCCGTACCAGTTAATTCTGATATGGTAAGGATGATATTTATGGCAATGCAGAACATGAACAGCACTACTCTGGCTCATGCCAGATTCCCTTGTGATTTGACGTGAACTAACACAAGGATCTCGAACCACAGAGGTAAGAGTACCAACTTCTGTTTCCTTATTAGCAACTTTCCTTTGCTGGATATGTTTCCGAAGCGTTAAAGATCCAGTAGTTCTCAATTTATCATAAACACATTAAAATGTATGACATGTAGAGTGAGTACATTGAGGATATCTTTCAGCATACAAGTCTCTAGCTCTCACTGAATTTCATTGGTATTCTCCGTAAATGAGAAGCATATAAACTTGTTCTTCGAAAGAATATATCATTCACATTTGCTTGATCGACAATACTAGTCTTACTGTTCCTATTAGTGTTGTATTGCAGAACCGTCGAATGGTGTTTACATGTCAATGGCACGTTAGATGGATATGTCGTATTCAGCGAATATTTACTATTTGCACGATATACGAGAGAGCATTGTCAGAGCATGTGTTTCAATAAGTGTCCGAAGTGATAAGGAATACCACTCAATCCATGATGATAAGATTGCAGCACTGCATTGATACCAATGGTCATCACTTCAAACACCTTCTGTAAATGAATGTTCATGCCACCTTTTTGACCTTCAAAGGCCTAACTGTTACATATCAGTGGATTCGTCTCGACAGCCGTTATCAGAAAATAAATACCAAGCTATAGCATCCCACTTAAAAAAAAAAAAAAGTGAACTCCATATCTCTGATGCAACCCCACCTGGCAACAAAAAGCCAACGTGATATTACAGCCCCCCTTGTCCAATGCAGCTTCTGTCCCACAAACTTTTCAGCTACTATCATACATTCAGAGTTATTCTAGGTGGCAATTGTTAGTGACTCACCCTGTATAGTTCAGTTTTTCCAGTCTGGGATGATACTGGGTGATGAGGAGGGTGCTCCTTTGCAGCTGATTATTGGGGACGTGGTTGGAGGATGAGGGTGAGAGAGAGAGTATGAAACGGACAAAGCTCTGGGGATAGTGCCTGTCTCTAAAGGCCTTACTTAAGGCAGCATACTGGGTGAAGGAATTCTCATCACTACAGATGCGCCATCCTTGGGTGGTCATACTACATCGGAGTAATTTTTGGGCATGGAACGGAAGACGACTATCAAACTGTAGGTACTGTTGATGGTTAGTGGCTTTATATAGGCAACAAGTATGGATGGGGTCATTAGAGGCAAGGAAGCCAATGTCCAGGAAGATTGGATGATGACCTGAGAAAGAATAGGTGAAGCAAACGAGAGGTGGTGTTGAGGCTGTAGCAGAATGAGGATGAGGTACCTCAGCCCTGGGTCCAATTCGTGATGATATCATCAATGAATCTGAACCAAGCACGAGTATTAAGGTATTTGGTAGTTACGAATGTTTCTCTTGATGGGTCATAAAAAATGGCATAGGAGGGTGCCACACAGGTCCTACTGGTGTGGACATGTTTGTACCTCTTCCCCAAGAAGTAATTATGTACATAGATGATGTTTTTTAGGTGTTTAGGGATTGAGGAGGTGGTTTTGGAGTTGGAAGGGCATTGGAAGAGGTAGGGTTTGATAGTGGCAAGGCAATTGACATAGAGCACGCTGATGTATTGGGTGGTGGCATCAATAGTTACGAGAAGGGATTGAAGTTGTAATGGGATGGAGATAGTCGAGAATTGGTGAAGAAAGCTATCTGCATCTTTAATAAGGGAGGCTAGAGTGTGGACAATTGGTTGCAGGTTTGGATCAACAAGAGTGAAAATTCTTTCTGTGGGAGCATAGTAACCAGCTACAATGAGGCATCCAGGATAGAGGGTTTATGAATTTTGGGAAGCACATAGAAGGTGGGTGGGTGACATAATTGGGGCAAGGAGGGAGCTGGATTCTGGGGAGATATTTGGGGAGAAATCTCAGGATTTGAGTAGGGACTGGAGGTTATGCTGGACTTCTGGGATGGGATCACTATGATGTATGACAGGGCTTGTGGGTACAGGAGTTAGACAGTTGGGAAATGCCTTCTGTCACACATGTCATCACTGTGGTTCTTCACAACAGTGATGGAGCCTTTGTCTGCAGGGAAAATGATCAAGTCAGCATCTGTCTTTAGGTTGGGGATGGTTGGTCTTTCCTCTGTTCAAAAGTTTTTGTTCCTGGAAAGGGACATAGGAAGAAGGGTGAGGCCACGTTGGTGGTACAGAATTCCTGGAAGGTAATCAGGAGGCGATATCTGGGAGAGGATGGGGAAAGGGGGGGGGGGATGTTGTATGAACCGGGAGATACATAGATTAATATTGGGGCTTATGTTTGCTTTTTTTTTGGAGGGACTGATAACAAAAGAAGTGTCTCCACCATAGGGATCAGGTGAAGAAGAGTAAGCCCTTGTGACTCAAACAAGACTGAACTTGTGTGTGGGGCTAAAGATGAGGTTTTTTAACAGAACTGAAATTCCTGGTTTTTGATGGATAGATTTACAACAGTGTTTTGGGTTTGTTTAGAGTCTAGGCTTTCTGGCACATTGGGAGGGAGCTTTGCAGGCTCGGTCACACGGAAAAGGTCAGCAAGGCATGAGGCGGGTGCTGAAGTTGGGTGCTAAGAGGGATTGATAAGGGGGTTCACGGTGAGGGGAGGGGGGGGGGGAGGTCAGATGGGGGCAGGGGATAAGGGTTGATGGATAGTGGTGCTCAGAGTTGGGAACAGGATGTCAATCAATTGGAGAACTTTTGGAGGTGGTGCCTGGAGCAATCTTCGAAATGTTATATGGTAAGGGTTTCACTCTGGGAGATATGATGTAGGCAGTTTGAGTTGTACAGTATCTGTTTCTCTAATACCAAGATAGTGAGAGATACAGATTGGTGGGATCTGAAGAGTGGAAAGTTGTGGTGAAAGGAGAGGATGGCATCCAGAAATGGGAATTTTTATTGTTAGGCCACTGGGGGAGATTCCATGGCTTAAGAAGCATTTAAGCAACAAGATAGGAGACAGTGTTTTAGCTAGGGACAGGTATAAAGCTGGGTGATATTTGATGAGAGAAAAACATGCAAAGTAAACATAGCAAACAGATGTGTGCTCCCTGCCGCCGTTGGATAAGCAGCTGAGCAGCAAGTCGTATACTCCTAGCTCACTCATTTGTTACATAGTTTAATTCTTAATTTCTTTGCGTGTTTTTGGTTCTTGCATTGTTTAATTCATAAATTTCGGGCGTATTATAGTATTTGAGAGTTGTAGCATCGCGTTTTAGTACCTGAATAGTGTAAATTCGCGTAGTCGTTTGTCTACTGTTTTGTTTTGAACGGCCAGTGTCGGTTGGTCGCAGTCAGTGTGCTCCCTGCCGCCGTTGGATAAGCAGCTGAGCAGCAAGTCGTATACTCCTAGCTCACTCATTTGTTACATAGTTTAATTCTTAATTTCTTTGCGTGTTTTTGGTTCTTGCATTGTTTAATTCATAAATTTCGGGCGTATTATAGTATTTGAGAGTTGTAGCATCGCGTTTTAGTACCTGAATAGTGTAAATTCGCGTAGTCGTTTGTCTACTGTTTTGTTTTGAACGGCCAGTGTCGGTTGGTCACAGTCAGTGTGCTCCCTGCCGCCGTTGGATAAGCAGCTGCAGCAGCAAGTCGTATACTCCTAGCTCACTCGTTTGTTACATAGTTTAATTCTTAATTTCTTTGCGTGTTTTTGGTTCTTGCATTGTTTAATTCATAAATTTCGGGCGTATTATAGTATTTGAGAGTGTAGCATCGTGTTTTAGTACCTGAATAGTGTAATTTCGCTTAGTCTCCTTCCGCCGCCGAGCAGTGTCAGCAGTGCGCAAGTAGCAGCATTACTGCATTTACTAGGCAATCTTGTATTTTAATAACCGTTTAAATTTCGTCGATTTGTTTGCACTCTCTGTAGATTAGTTCAGACGTTCTTTGCAAAACAGTTTTTAGCATGGATAGGGACTGCAACTGCTGTGTTCGGATGCAGGCTGAGTTGGCATCCCTTCGCTCCCAGCTTCAGGCAGTGTTGGCTTCGGTCACACAGCTTGAGGCTGTTGCCAATGGGCATCACTGTGGGGGTCGGGATGGGGGTTTGTCGGGGACGGCCAGCTCGTCCCACGCATCCCCTGATCGGACTACGACTGTGGTTGCCCGGGATACTGCCCGCATTGAGGCTGATCCCTCACCTGTGGTAGAGTGGGAGGTCGTTTCAAGGTGTGGCAGGGGGCGAAAGACATTCCGGAGGGCTGAACGGAAAGCCTCTCCAGTTTGTCTGACGAACCGGTTTCAGGCTCTGTCTCAGGCTGATACTGATCTTCGGCCTGACATGGCTGCTTGTCCTGTTCCAGAGGTTGCCCCTCAGTCTGCAAGATCCGGGCAGTCGCAGAGGGTGGGCTTACTGGTAGTTGGGAGCTCCAACGTCAGGCGCGTAATGGGGCCCCTTAGGGAAATGGCAGCAAGAGAGGGGAAGAAAACCAATGTGCACTCCGTGTGCATACCGGGGGGAGTCATTCCAGATGTGGAAAGGGTCCTTCCGGATGCCATGAAGGGTACAGGGTGCACCCATCTGCAGGTGGTCGCTCATGTCGGCACCAATGATGTGTGTCGCTATGGATCGGAGGAAATCCTCTCTGGCTTCCGGCGGCTATCTGATTTGGTGAAGACTGCCAGTCTTGATAGCGGGATGAAAGCAGAGCTCACCATCTGCAGCATCGTCGACAGGACTGACTGCGGACCTTTGGTACAGAGCCGAGTGGAGGGTCTGAATCAGAGGCTGAGACGGTTCTGCGACCGTGTGGGCTGCAGATTCCTCGACTTGCGCCATAGGGTGGTGGGGTTTCGGGTTCCGCTGGATAGGTCAGGAGTCCATTACACGCAACAAGCGGCTACACGGGTAGCAGGGGTTGTGTGGCGTGGGCTGGGCGGTTTTTTAGGTTAGATGGCCTTGGGCAAGTACAGAAAGGGCAACAGCCTCAACGGGTGCGGGGCAAAGTCAGGACATGCGGGGACCAAGCAGCAATCGGTATTGTAATTGTCAACTGTCGAAGCTGCGTTGGTAAAGTACCGGAACTTCAAGCGCTGATAGAAAGCACCGAAGCTGAAATCGTTATAGGTACAGAAAGCTGGCTTAAGCCAGAGATAAATTCTGCCGAAATTTTTACAAAGGTACAGACGGTGTTTAGAAAGGATAGATTGCATGCAACCGGTGGTGGAGTGTTCATCACTGTTAGTAGTAGTTTATCCTGTAGTGAAGTAGAAGTGGATAGTTCCTGTGAATTATTATGGGTGGAGGTTACACTAAACAACCGAACTAGGTTAATAATTGGCTCCTTTTACCGACCTCCCGACTCAGCAGCATTAGTGGCAGAACAACTGAGAGAAAATTTGGAATACATTTCACATAAATTTTCTCAGCATGTTATAGTCTTAGGTGGAGATTTCAATTTACCAGATATAGACTGGGACACTCAGATGTTTAGGACGGGTGGTAGGGACAGAGCATCGAGTGACATTATACTGAGTGCACTATCCGAAAATTACCTCGAGCAATTAAACAGAGAACCGACTCGTGGAGATAACATATTGGACCTACTGATAACAAACAGACCCGAACTTCTCGACTCGGTATGTACAGAACAGGGAATCAGTGATCATAAGGCCGTTGCAGCATCCCTGAATATGGAAGTTAATAGGAATATAAAAAAAGGGAGGAAGGTTTATCTGTTTAGCAAGAGTAATAGAAGGCAGATTTCACACTACCTAACAGATCAAAACGAAAATTTCTGTTCCGACACTGACAATGTTGAGTGTTTATGGAAAAAGTTCAAGGCAATCGTAAAATGCGTTTTAGACAGGTACGTGCCGAGTAAAACTGTGAGGGACGGGAAAAACCCACCGTGGTACAACAACAAAGTTAGGAAACTACTGCGAAAGCAAAGAGAGCTCCACTCCAAGTTTAAACGGAGCCAAAACCTCTCAGACAAACAGAAGCTAAGCGATGTCAAAGTTAGCGTAAGGAGGGCTATGCGTGAAGCGTTCATTGAATTCGAAAGTCAAATTCTATGTACCGACTTGACAGAAAATCCTAGGAAGTTCTGGTCTTACGTTAAATCAGTAAGTGGCTCGAAACAGCATATCCAGACACTACGGGATGATGATGGCATTGAAACAGAGGATGACACGCGTAAAGCTGAAATACTAAACACCTTTTTCCAAAGCTGTTTCACAGAGGAAGACCGCACTGCAGTTCCTTCTCTAAATCCTCGCACAAACGAAAAAATGGCTGACATCGAAATAAGTGTCCAAGGAATAGAAAAGCAACTGGAATCACTCAATAGAGGAAAGTCCACTGGACCTGACGGGATACCAATTCGATTCTACACAGAGTACGCGAAAGAACTTGCCCCCCTTCTAACAGCCGTATACCGCAAGTCTCTAGAGGAACGGAGGGTTCCAAATGATTGGAAAAGAGCACAGATAGTCCCAGTCTTCAAGAAGGGTAGTCGAGCAGATGCGCAAAACTATAGACCTATATCTCTTACGTCGATCTCTTGTAGAATTTTAGAACATGTTTTTTGCTCGCGTATCATGTCATTTCTGGAAACCCAGAATCTACTATGTAGGAATCAACATGGATTCCGGAAACAGCGATCGTGTGAGACCCAACTCGCTTTATTTGTTCATGAGACCCAGAAAAAATTTGATACAGGCTCCCAGGTAGATGCTATTTTTCTTGACTTCCGGAAGGCGTTCGATACAGTTCCGCACTGTCGCCTGATAAACAAAGTAAGAGCCTACGGAATATCAGACCAGCTGTGTGGCTGGATTGAAGAGTTTTTAGCAAACAGAACACAGCATGTTGTTATCAATGGAGAGACGTCTACAGACGTTAAAGTAACCTCTGGCGTGCCACAGGGGAGTGTTATGGGACCATTGCTTTTCACAATATATATAAATGACTTAGTAGATAGTGTCGGAAGTTCCATGCGGCTTTTCGCGGATGATGCTGTAGTATACAGAGAAGTTGCTGCATTAGAAAATTGTAGCGAAATACAGGAAGATCTGCAGCGGATAGGCACTTGGTGCAGGGAGTGGCAACTGACCCTTAACATAGACAAATGTAATGTATTGCGAATACATAGAAAGAAGGATCCTTTATTGTATGATTATATGATAGCGGAACAAACACTGGTAGCAGTTACTTCTGTAAAATATCTGGGAGTATGCGTACGGAACGATTTGAAGTGGAATGATCATATAAAATTAATTGTTGGTAAGGCGGGTACCAGGTTGAGATTCATTGGGAGAGTGCTTAGAAAATGTAGTCCATCAACAAAGGAGGTGGCTTACAAAACACTCGTTCGACCTATACTTGAGTATTGCTCATCAGTGTGGGATCCGTACCAGGTCGGGTTGACGGAGGAGATAGAGAAGATCCAAAGAAGAGCGGCGCGTTTCGTCACTGGGTTATTTGGTAACCGTGATAGCGTTACGGAGATGTTTAATAAACTCAAGTGGCAGACTCTGCAAGAGAGGCGCTCTGCATCGCGGTGTAGCTTGCTCGCCAGGTTTCGAGAGGGTGCGTTTCTGGATGAGGTATCGAATATATTGCTTCCCCCTACTTATACTTCCCGAGGAGATCACGAATGTAAAATTAGAGAGATTAGAGCGCGCACGGAGGCTTTCAGACAGTCGTTCTTCCCGCGAACTATACGCGACTGGAACAGGAAAGGGAGGTAATGACAGTGGCACGTAAAGTGCCCTCCGCCACACACCGTTGGGTGGCTTGCGGAGTATCAATGTAGATGTAGATGTAGATGTGGGAAATGGAGAAGTGGATACATTAGATGGCTGTAAATGAAACTATGGACCTCTGTTCAGGGGGTTTGGGAAATGAGAATGTAGGAGGAAATTGTGCTGTGGACTGGTTCTGCACATTTGTGATCACTGCAAAGGGGGGAAGAACTGTCTGACATGAAATAATGACAGGAGTAATGTGCAGAGAAGAGGTGAATCAATCAGTAGATAAAATGTTGTACTCTGCTACATAATGATTAACTGAAATCCAGCGATCAGGTGTGCTCAGATTGAAGCAGTCACTATCAGTGCTACAGGGTGCCGCAGAAGCCCCATGACAATAACTCATTAGCCCAAGAAAGAGACAAAGGGAAACATACGGAAAGATGTAAATGGGCAGTATGAGAGAGATAAAACAGGTGTCAAATACAATAAGTAACAAACAATGGATGACATGAGGCATGCAGGGAAGGAAGGAAGGAAGAAAGTAAGCAAAGTTCTCAGTCTTGTTTCTGTGCCTTTTAATGAGCCAATGGCTTATTATTCAATGATTACAACCTTTATACTTAAATTATAACATTTTTAAGAGTATTCAATCTTCAGGAGAACAATGAGAGGCATTCACCGACCTTGGAAATAAAATTTTATCAACCAATCTGACTACAAACCCTAAGACATGGCTCAAACACTGAATCTGGTCTTCTCACATTGTTTCACTGCACAAGATCGTAGCATAGTACCTCCTTTCAATTGTCATCCAAATGCTGAAATGACTGATACTGAAATAACTGATAACAGAATAGAAAAGCAACTACACCTGCTTTGTAGTGGAAAGGCATCAGGACCAGGACAAAAATGTAACTCATTCATGGAAAAGCGGCTTACAAGACACTTCTTCGACCAATTCTTGAGTATTGTTCATCAATATGGGATCTTTAGCAGGCAGGACTAATAGAAAAGATAAAGAAGATCCATCAAAGAGAGATGTTTCATCATAGGATAGTTTAGTCGATGTGAGAGCATTACACAGGTGCTCAAAAAACTCCATGAGAGCATTACAGAGGTGCTAAGAAAACTCCAGTAGCAGACATTACAAGAGGCGCATTATGAATCACAGAGAGGTTTACTACTGAAATTTGGAGAGAGCACTTTCTGAGAAGAGTCAGACAACATATTACTTCTTCCCATGTACATCTTGCGGAATGACCGTAATATGAAAATTTGACAAATTAAAGCTAATACAGAGGCTTACCGACCATCATGCTTCTCAGGTGCCAGTCATAAGTGGAGAGGGAAGGGGGCATCAGTTAGTGGTTCAGAAGTGCCCTCTAATACCCGCAATTAGGTGGCTTGCTTAATATGACGCAGACCTAGAGGTAAGGCTGGTTTTCACTGCTTTAACAATACCATTAGAAACAGACCTCCTGAATTTTTGAATGTGTTACAGAACTATCCTAACATCTAAGGACGAAGCAGTGGGTCAAATTTTTTAGATTCAAATACTGAAGACTGAAATTTCAGAGTTACATACTTAACATCTGTGTTTGTATAAATGAAGTCAAATTAAAAATACAATTATTTTCATTGGCATCACTAACTTATTACATAAGGCTATAAACATAACATGGGACAAATTTGTGCTTCAGTGGAAGAGCACAACCTCAAACCTATTACAATGATCAGTTACATGCAGTTTAAGTGGACTCTAAGCTCTGAGACTGTGGGGAGGGGGGTGTTTATAACTGAGAAATATGAGAAAATAAACAATAACAACAACAACAACAACAACAAAAGGACAACATATAACTGTTAAGAAAAGCATCAGTGAGCAATGAAAACAGAAAAGCTGCTTGCTCACACAGACGATGGGAGAAGTAAATCATTCTAGTTTCTCACCAAATATAACTGTGCAGCATATTGAAAATGACAACAAATTTGATCAGTCCTTACCTTCAGAAGGAATAGCTCAAAATATATTAATGCACGGTGTCTGTTGGAAATAAAAATCATCATGCAGAATCTGCAGCTGTGAAACATTATATGTAAATATATGTAATTTACATATAACGTTTCGCAGATGCAGATTCTGCGTGGTATCTTGTTCCTGACAGACACCGTGCATTCATATAATTGATAAGGCTAACTGGGCAGTGGATCCCATTTCTTCAAGTGCGAATGCACAAATATGTCCGACCTGCGAGAATCTCTGAGTAGTGAACAGGAGTATAGTGTACAGGAACTGGGGATAGGTGGCGCTTGGTGGGAGTGTGGTTCGGCGTGCCAAAATAGTCCGTGCAGTAATGATGACGCTATGTCATGGATGGCGCAGCGGTTACCACACCCGCCTAGTAAGCAGGAGATACCGGGTTCAAATCCTAGTACGGTACACGTTTTTGCTCATTGCTGCCGATTCCCGTTAACGTCCCATTGCAGCTGACAGCAGTGATCCCCCTTTAATTTACATGCAACTCACAACATGTTTGATATAAATATTTAAACAGACATATGGTGCTCCACGCCTGTAGAACTACAGCTTGCTTCACTCTGACAAAGAAACATGCAGTTTCATCTTTTAAATATGAGACCTGAACATGCTGCCTGTCATCTTCTCAGCTAGACTAATTTCCAAATTGAATGTTCTTTTTACATAGGAATATGGAATTGTAATCTGTGTTAAATCATCTTTGTGAAAGAATGTCTTCATTGCACTATAGTGTGCCACACAAATATTAGGTGGTGCTCACTCCTCATTACTTTCTAGACTACTGTTTTTTTTAAGTGTTAAGGATATTAACTGTAGCGTCACAAAACATACTGTCTCTAATGAAATTTGTTGTTAATAATGCATTGAAGTTCAGAAGGAATAATGACATCCATAACATTACAAAAAATGACATTGATTACTCTTCATTTGAATAGATTTCAGTTCAAGAAAAGGCGAATGATGCTGCTACCCAATTCTTTAACCATTTATCCAATGAAAATAATCGCCTGACAGAGACAAGTCAAGTTTGAATGCAGGTTGAGAAAGTTCCCCCTGAGAAATTCCTATTCCATTATTTGACAAAATATTAAATGATCATATGGCATTGATGGCCGGAGTCCCCACCTAAGGAAGTTCACCCACCGAGTTGAAAGTCTGAAGTTGACGCCACAGTGTGCGACTTGTGTGTTGATGCCGATGAAATGATGATGACAACACAACACCAAGTCCCTGAGTAGAGAAAAGCTCTGATCCTGCCAAGAACCAAACCCGGGCATGCTGCATGGCAGTCAGACGCGCTGACCACTCAGCTATGGCAGAGGACATTACGTGGTGACCTGTAGCTTGTTACGTGTAGACATTATGCACAGTTACTTGTGTTACTAAGTTAAATGCTGTTTTCTGCTATGTGAACACATCTGTAAATGTTCAGATTGTAGCCGTTTTTAAAGGCCAATTAAGATAATATTTTGTAAAATGACTCATTCCACATAATTAAAATGTACTGAGCAAATGGATCCATGGAACAAAGACATTCCAAACCTAATCAACATCCTATCACACACTCTAAAGCTGCTCTTATTTTCAGTATTCTCCACCAATACAATTACACTGTGTGTTATGAACAGTGAAACAAAAATGCATTGCCCCACGTTACGCATATATCTGAACTGCAATCGGTGGCCAGCACACTGAATTTACGATGACTATTTTGGATTGACAAAATCATCCTGACCAGAAATGGAACAACACTAATGTAAGTAATGTGGCAATGCAGTTTAAATACTCCATTATACAAGGAGCGATCAAAAAGTTTCCATCTGAGGACATTGCTGCAATGTATATGCAACATAGCACAATTCTGATGCAGGTATATATGCACCAATATATACACAAGGTATTGTATTCGACATTCCTGTCTTTGCAATGTGTATGCGGTAAATGTGAACTACGGTGACATTACCATCAACTGCACCCAAACATGACCAACATGCTGTTATTCTTTTCTTGGCAGCCAAAGGACACACACCTGTAGACACCCATTGGAGAATGAAGAATGTGTATGGGGCAGCATGTCTTCAAAAACCACCATTCTAGAGTAGTGTGCCAAGTTTCATGTTGGTCACGATTTGATGCAAGACCCTATATCACAAATGTCGTAACACTGAAGTTAAGTCAACTCAAGTGGAAGACATTTAAGTACTTGCTCCATAGTTCTAATCTCTCCCTGTGTGACTATTACATCTTCAGTTCCTTACAAGAAGCCTTGATGGGTCGACGATTCATGTCACACGAGGATGTGCAGCAGGCAGTTAAGGACTTCTCTACACAGCAGGACACAGTGTTTTACCAAATGGTTATCTTCAACCTGGTGCATTGGTGGGATGATTGCCTCAATGCTCACAATGATTTTACCTGATTCATATACTGATTCTAGAATGTGGTTTCTGTGATGTCCAAAAGAACAAACACCATTTGTTTTTCATCCCACAGTTGTATAAATACATGATGAAATTTAAATTTTGACATTAGCCATAATCGGCCATTGAAATAAATTCAGTGGTGACAAGTGAAGATTTGTGACAAACCAGGATTTGCCACTTTTGGCAAGCAGTTGGTTTAACTGCTACAGCTATCTGAGCACACTTCCTATCCAACCCAAAATCTCAACTTTTCGTAAACAACATACGTAGTGGCCCCCCTCCATTACCCTCATTGCTCACAGCCTCATGCTGATTCTCACAAGTGGTCAGACAAATAGTGCATCTGCAGTGAATGATCATTGATTGCTGTCAGGGTGCGTACATTTATGGGTGTGGTGTTTGTTCTTTTGTACATAATCAGCATAACTATATGCATCTTGACGGAAATGAGTGATCATTCAGTGCAGATGCACTCTCCTTCGACACTCTTGCAGGAACAGCATGAGGCTGTGAACAATGAGGTGTAATGGAAAGGGGATGCTACATCTATAGTGTGCAACAAATTGGGAATTTGAGTTGGATAGTGATCTGACGGCCGACGCAGTTAAGGTGACTGCTTGCATGACGCAGGAAATCTGGGTTCGATTCCTGGTCCAGCACAAATTTCTACTTGTCACTACTGAATTTGTTTCAAAGCCTAATTGTGGTTAATGTTGGGATTTCAATTTTGCCATGGAAACATTCCGATCAGCTCTTATATTACTTGGATGGCACTGTAGGAATGTTAGCAAATTCCATCCCAAAATTTTAATCCTGTGTATAATATGCACGTAAGGAACAAGAGACCATCTGCGTGTGTGGAGGGGCGGGGGGGGGGGGGGGGGGGGGGGGGGGAACACCACACAACACTCTCTCTCTCTTTTTCTTTCTCAATTTAGTTTCAATAAGGTAAACACCAGTTAAATTTAGCGAGACACAAAACAAACATAACATACCCAATGTTCCTGAAATAATATCCATGTTATCCAGCTGCCCATCTCGCTCTCCAATGCCAGCACCATTATGTCCATACAGACCTACAGCATGGACTTCATCTACAAATGTAATTGCTCCATATTTGTGTGCTACGTTACACATCTCTTCTAATGGGCAAACTGCTCCAGTCATTGAATGAACAGTCTCAAATGCAACAATTTTTGGGACAGAAACAGGTAACGTTGATAAAAGTTCCTCCAAATGCTTTACATCATTGTGGCGAAAAATGTGTTTGGGCACATGGCTGTTACGAATTCCATGAATCATTGAAGCATGATTTCCTGCATCAGAAAATATGTGACAACCTGAAAACAAAGAAAAACTTTTGTCATGCATGACACACATTTAGAAAACCAGAAGCAGATGGAAGAAAATTCTTGAATATTTTAGAATCTAGAAATATTTTCAGAATGATCCAGTATATCAATAGACATGAGGTGCCAGAAACAAGTAATAATATTATAATGAAGCCGTTGTTTATGTGCCCCCCCCCCCCCCCCTTGCTGTTCACACTTAACATGGCAGGGGCATATCTCTACCAGACGGATCATGCCCTTTAAAACCATTTTTCCTTCTTGACTAACTTACTTTGTGTGTGTGTGTGTGTGTGTGTGTGTGTGTGTGTGTGTGTGAAATAGTTGCTTTTATGATGCACAATTCAGTTGTGCATTTCATGGCCATGGAAATGAACAAAATTCATTCCGAATCTGGGAACCTGCAGAACAGGACATAAGTCGTTAACTTTAAGTTTTTAGGACAGGTCTACAGGAATCTAGTCAAACACATGACTTGCCCCCACTTAAAAGCAGAACAACATTTTCTAAACGTGAACTAAATTTATAGAAAACTTCATGATAAAACTGTTTAAAGCAATGAAATAAGAGTACATCACAATTATGGGGGCAGTCTAGTCAGCCAGCCAGCTTGGTCCTAAGATAAGAAAATTTTCTATGCAGGTAGAGAGCAGTTTTAAAAAGTCTGATTGGAATATCAAGGACCATTTATCAAACCAAAGCAAAACAGATGCTCTCTCATACCTATGTGAACATGTGGACTGATATCATGAAGTTTATGTGGACTACATATTCATAAAACTAAAGCACAACGTAATGTATCAGTTGCTTATTTACATTTTGTTTCATTAATACAGAAAATTTTGCTGTATGCCAACTTGAAATGATAGCCTTGGTTGTAAATACCAGCAGCACAGTAGGAGAACGTGGGCTGAAGTGGTCAGGGCAGCAAAAGAAGCCACTGAATGTTTTTTACCCTGGGTAGTGCTGCTGCCTGCCAAGAAGTGGTCAAACTAGTTCCAATATATACCATAATTGTTATCAATGAGTTTGATATAGGAAGTTTGGTCTATTATTTTTTGGGGTGTAAAGTAAGTCATCATTTGTATTATTCTTATTACCTTACTGATACTTAGAGCAGGTGTGGGCAAACAGTGGCCTGTTAATGGTTTTTGTGTAGGTGAACAAGACAGTCAGAATTTTTATGCAACATTTTTGAATTGTGAAGTTAACTAATGGATGCAATCATTTTAAAAGGTGCAGACCTCTGCTAACTTCAGCTTTCACAAAGGGAACACTGCCCCCCCCCCCCCCCCACCCCAAAACTATTGCCCACCCCTGACACAGAGCAATACTCTTTTACACAGCCAATGTTAAAACAAAACATCTTTTGGATTACAAATGTAGTTCCTCTTTTCTTTTGATATTACAGTCTCATCCATTAATCAATAATGCTGACATGGTGACCAATCATGAAAGATGGCCATACTACTAAACAGGAAAAGTGGCCACTCTTCTCAGCAGTTCATTTTTAATCCATTTACCCAGTAAGAGTGAGTTACTTCCATATATCACCCTGAATATTACAGATTGAGTTCTCGACACTTATTTACAAAGCTATCACCCCTCATTCTACCCCTTTGTGATAATTTTGACTTAATTAATTATATTTAAAACATTCCCTTTTCTGTTGTATCTGGCCTAGCACAAAAATTCATTCAAAATGGTCCGCTGCAACAGCTAGGTACTGTTTTAAATACTAGGGTATCAAGATGCCTTGGAAATATATCTGGAAATCAGAGCAAGAAACATTCGAACCTGCTAGGATGAAAAAAGGCGTTGAGGTGGTAAAGAATGATAGGATGCCTTTTTCTTCAGTGGTAAAGTAATTTAATGTTCCACACAACACAGTGAAGAGGAGAGTTTTAGGAAAAAAGAGATGCAGTAGATGATGCCGAGACAATTAATTTAATACAAGACATAACGGGGCAGCAAATTTTGGCAAATACCACAAAAGTAGATGACAAATGTTGTACACGCGATGTCACATCAAAAAGGCAGAGGGTAGTTTCAAGTGCATGCATGAAGGGATGATTAAGCGATGCACTATACGCACTAATGGAAAATGTGCAAATTTCGAGCACCATTTGTAAATGTGATCTAATGTAAATATAGAAGTTACACAATTCTTGTGCTCACTGTAACCAAGCAAAAATTAATCTGATTTTGTGTTTCTTTCCGTCTCTTCATTTTTTTTTTGTTTCGAGACATTATGTAGTAATGAAGATGTAAGATCATTTGCTGGTAATGATGCAATTTGGAAGCTCATACTCATTTACTTGCGACAATGTGGTAGGTTTTGTTGTACTGCACTTTGCAAAAACCAGAGGAGACCATGAGACTGGTAAATAAATTAATGAATTCGTACCTCTACGTTAACCCGTAATTTTCCCTCACAATGAAAAAAATTCTGCCTGCTAGATACATGACTCAAAACCTGAGTCCCATGTGCTAAAGTTGAGCACATAGGTACAGAGCCACACCAACATGAATAACTGACTTGGGTCGGAATGATTAGGTGCAACAGACTGATAGGCTAAACCACTGGATGTGCGGTGAGGTATGTCATCTGATGACATCGCATGTTCAATATTTGTCATCCACTTTTCAGGTATTTCCCAACATTTGCAGTCCTATGTGTCATATTAGATTACTTGTCTCAGCATCATCTACGTCCCTTCAGAGATTTTTAAATGTCAATATGAATCACCCTGTACAGGCACTGGCCACATTACTCCCTTAGGTAGGGAACAGTGAACACTATGTAAGCTTGGGGAAAAATGCATATTGTTCCTATACATTATTTTTTTCCACTTAATAATATGTGGTGTGACACCTTACAATACATGGACTCAAAATGAGTGAGCCCAAAGCTTTTATCAATAACAATGGTTCGGTGAAAATCCAATTTCCCTCAGAGTGGCCATTTTACGTCACCTTCCCTCTGTGACTTACGCATTACAAAATGACTTTACATATAACACATGTTAAACACATTAGATTTTCTGTATTGTTAAGCATGTGCACAGGTTTTAAAATAAGTAGAAGAACGAGTGATTTGTCCTCTCCATTAATAGTTAATGGAAAATTCCCTTTAATCACATTGCACCCATAATTATGGTCCCTCTAAACACAGTTTCCATACAAAAGTATATCATAATAAAAGTGCATATAATGTATTATTATATTATTTAACTGATTTACTATTTTCCTGTGATTTTGCTTGCAAAATACTTCATGTTGCTAAATTCAATACTTCATCAACCTACACCTGTTTTTTTTCCATGGAAGACCTCTATTTCACTGTTATAAACCAACCTGCCATATGTAAACATCAAAATGTTTTCTCTCTCTCTCTCTCTCTCTCTCTCTCTCTCTCTCTCTCTCACCCTCTCACCCTACCCCCTAGGAGTCACTGACAGTCAGTCAAAACTACTTTCTCCATCTCATTTCTTTAACATTTCATTACCTTCATATTATTAAAGAAACACGGCGGTTTATACATTCAAGATAAACAGTGAAGTAAGATTTCTTGTACACAAAAATCAAAATGGAACAGCACTGCATAGTCCTAGTCATTACATGTAAAATGTTACGATGATGATTTGATTAATTACTTCAGTCATAGAGAAGTAGGCTATTTACAACCTAATGGATGAAAAA
This sequence comes from Schistocerca serialis cubense, assembly GCF_023864345.2. Lineage (NCBI taxonomy): Eukaryota > Metazoa > Arthropoda > Insecta > Orthoptera > Acrididae > Schistocerca > Schistocerca serialis. Next base: position 857,106,426 of record NC_064640.1, on the reverse strand, counting down.
ACATGTTGGTCAGTAGTATTTGTCAAGCATTCTGTGAGAGGTAATGGTCTACATTTCCTAATTCACAGACTGTATCATCATTCAGCATAAAATCCTAACTATCTGGACAATCAAGTTACCTTCCATTAGGAATGTGGGTGCACTCAGCGATCGTGATATGACTTTCAAATGATAGAGCACAGCAATCAGTCACCCTCTTGCACGTTTTATCAGGCAAATAGATTTCGGCTAGTGCCTAGCCATTATCAATGCACTATTATGAGAAAGGACAACTGATTGCTGTGCTCTATCATCTGAAATATCTGGACAGAGACTCATGTAATGAGGACATCAGGTGCTTGTCCATTGAAAAAAATAAGTAAAAACTGTATTATTAACACCTTCAAGTTTTTCAGTAGAGTAGACAACTTATCAACATTCCATCTGACTCCCTCGTACATCTGTTTCTGCTGATATTCATGACACACATACCATATTATTCCACTGGGCACACACTAAACATTATCTGTTTTTCTGTACGTACAATAACACACAAATAAAGGAAACTGAATGTGTGTTCATCCTGCTGTAGTGGCATGAAACAAAATTTTAAAAACTCTATTCAGAAAGTATTGTGTGTGTTCCCATCAAGTTACATCAAGACAAGGAGAAAAGGTAATAAGTTTATCAAATGAAACAATCATAGCATACCAGGCAAAGCTTTGGCAAGAGTAAACAGGGTAGAATCATTAGCTACAAAGCAAGAAGTGAACAGGAGTGCAGCTTCTTTTTGGTGTAATGATGCTAATTCAGCTTCCAGCTTCTCATGAAACATAGAATTTCCAGAAATGTTACGAGTTCCTCCAGCTCCAGCTCCATGGGTCTCTAAGGCTTGCCTGCAAAGAAAGTGAAATTCTGAATTAATACTCTTGTGATTACCATTTTTGCAAATTTATTTCTTGAGTCTATAACTATAGATGTAGTTCAATAAGGGTTCACATTGTTCTTGCTTGTGCGTTTTGATACTCCCTACTTTGCACATGTTCCTTCACTATGTCCAGTAGAATAATATTCTGGGCTAATTTCATACAAAGTCACTTAGGTGCTCACTGGATGCAGGTGTTGTTCATTTACTGACATAATTTCAATTTTCATAACATACTGTTGTTATTCTTATTTCTGACTTAAGACAGTGCAGTTCAAAGATGTCCTGAGTCAACCAAAATGTGCAAATTTATTTGTGACATTATACGCAGTCCTTGAAAAGATGCAGTCATTTTGGCATTACAGACTGCAATAGCAGTGGTATGTATGGTGTTTCAGTCTGAAAAGTACAAGGAACATATGCAGTGATATGGAGAGTGGAATTATATTTCTTGTCACAAATTTCCACTAACCAGGAAATGATAGGGATGAGAGAAAACCTATCAGTAAATAGAATTACTGCCAAAGGGGGGGGGGGGGCACTCTTCATTGCACTGTATTGGCATTTTACAGTCATAGACAGCATCCCACATGGCAAAAGGTGGCAAGAGTTTTACACACTATGAATGGCTGCACAGGGATCTATCATTTAATTAGCAGAATTCCAAAATCTTTAACCTTCACATATAGAAAACGCAGTAAGACATATTCTGATGGAGTGATCCTATACTGTAAGCAGCTCAACAACCCACCAGGAAAGAAAATCATTGCCACCCCATAACGTATCTTGACGAGACCTGGCTTAATCAAAACCATGTCACAAAATCCATGTGGCAAGATGTGAAGGTCAGTGACAATTTGAAAGTGATGACTTTTTGTCTGTTATTCAGGATCATCAAAAAGTACCTTCCTCAAAATTTCTAAACTAATATTTACATCAAGCAAATCTAATGATCGCCATGAAGAGATGGTTTTGTGATATATTACACATTTTGGAGGAAGGTTGTGTCATCATCATCATATATAGTGCCAGTCATCATTCAAAAAAAGGAGGAGAAGTTTCCAATTCGTATGCAAAGAAGGAAGAAACTGTGCAAAGGCTAGAAGAGAAAAGTATTTGAATTTTGGGCTGCTATAAAAAAGTGGAGATATCAGAGGAAGTCAGGTGCCACAAGAGCCTTTATAACCAATGTGAACTTTACTGCATAGCATTAGAAACTGGCCACAAGGCTGTGATACACTCCTGGAAATTGAAATAAGAACACCGTGAATTCATTGTCCCAGGAAGGGGAAACTTTATTGACACATTCCTGGGGTCAGATACATCACATGATCACACTGACAGAACCACAGGCACATAGACACAGGCAACAGAGCATGCACAATGTCGGCACTAGTACAGTGTATATCCACCTTTCGCAGCAATGCAGGCTGCTATTCTCCCATGGAGACGATCGTAGAGATGCTGGATGTAGTCCTGTGGAACGGCTTGCCATGCCATTTCCACCTGGCGCCTCAGTTGGACCAGCATTCGTGCTGGACGTGCAGACCGCGTGAGACGACGCTTCATCCAGTCCCAAACATGCTCAATGGGGGACAGATCCGGAGATCCTGCTGGCCAGGGTAGTTGACTTACACCTTCTAGAGCACGTTGGGTGGCACGGGATACAAGCGGACGTGCATTGTCCTGTTGGAACAGCAAGTTCCCTTGCCGGTCTAGGAATGGTAGAACGATGGGTTCGATGACGGTTTGGATGTACCGTACACTATTCAGTGTCCCCTCGACGATCACCAGTGGTGTACGGCCAGTGTAGGAGATCGCTCCCCACACCATGATGCCGGGTGTTGGCCCTGTGTGCCTCGGTCGTATGCAGTCCTGATTGTGGCGCTCACCTGCACGGTGCCAAACACGCATACGACCATCATTGGCACCAAGGCAGAAGCGACTCTCATCGCTGAAGACGACACGTCTCCATTCGTCCCTCCATTCACGCCTGTCGCGACACCACTGGAGGCGGGCTGCACGATGTTGGGGCGTGAGCGGAAGACGGCCTAACGGTGTGCGGGACCGTAGCCCAGCCTCATGGAGACGGTTGCGAATGGTCCTCGCCGATACCCCAGGAGCAACAGTGTCCCTAATTTGCTGGGAAGTGGCGGTGCGGTCCCCTACGGCACTGCGTACGATCCTACGGTCTTGGCGTGCATCCGTCCATCGCTGCGGTCCGGTCCCAGGTCGACGGGCACGTGCACCTTCCGCCGACCACTGGCGACAACATCGATGTACTGTGGAGACCTCACGCCCCACGTGTTGAGCAATTCGGCGGTACGTCCACCCGGCCTCCCGCATGCCCGCTATACGCCCTCGCTCAAAGTCCGTCAACTGCACATACGGTTCACGTCCACGCTGTCGCGGCATGCTACCAGTGTTAAAGACTGCGATGGAGCTCCGTATGCCACGGCAAACTGGCTGACACTGACGGCGGCGGTGCACAAATGCTGCGCAGCTAGCGCCATTCGACGGCCAACACCGCGGTTCCTGGTGTGTCCGCTGTGCCGTGCGTGTGATCATTGCTTGTACAGCCCTCTCGCAGTGTCCGGAGCAAGTATGGTGGGTCTGACACACCGGTGTCAATGTGTTCTTTTTTCCATTTCCAGGAGTGTATTTTCCCCTTACCACTGCCTATACAACCCAACATAAAATACCACATTTACACGACTGTAAGATGACTTTTTTCCAAAATTTATTACTCGAAAAATACATTATGATGTCACATTCACTGATAAAGCTTTGGTTGCAGGAAGCTTTGGTAGTTAGGGTCACAAGTAGATTTAACTTGATGATTTCAGAAGGGTGGGATGGCATGCAATGGCACATGGATGACTGAGTGCGAGGAGGATAGCGGTGAGCTAAATGTGATCAGAACTGATCTTACAAATGGACATATACTCAGCAATGTTATACATTTCTACAGGAGAACTGGATTACTGCCAGAAATGCCCCATGTTTTACCTAGGACAAACAGGCTGAGGTTTCAACACCAGGTATACAGAACACATTGAAGCCTAGACACACAGCAGCAGCGTGTGTGTGTGTGTGTGTGTGTGTGTGTGTGTGTGTGTGTGTGTGTGTGCGCGCGCACGAGACCCATTTGGAAAAGTAGAGTGAAATGTCAAAGTACTCCACCAATTAAATAAAGGGCATAAAATGAACCTGTTAGAACAACTGGAGATATATTCACATTACAGAAACTATGAAGATGAAATATTAAATGGAAAAACTTGATAGTGATAGTGATAGTGAAAAAAAAAAAAAAGAAAAATCTGATGTAAATATATTCACACAAAACACCGGAAATGTGGAAAGATAATTGAAACAGAAGGTTCAGCAATGATGCTAAAGCAACTACTGCTTGACAACAATGTCGATATCAAAAGTTGGAAACATATAACGAAGTTAGTTTTTTGTTCCACTGAACATTTACACAATAAATTGTTATGATGCCGAATGAGTCATTTTATATTCACATCGTAAATTATTTTGTACATGTACCGACATGCCGATCATTTGCAAGTTTTTTTTTTCTTTTTTATTTAAAATATACAGATGTGAGTTATTAGTTCGCACCCACCACCTTTTACACATAACGATAACAGAAATAAAACAAACTTCTTCAGTTTGATTTCAAATTTTACCTTGCTGTCTGACAGACATTTTACATAACTGGGTACCAAAAATTTAAATTGTAGTATTGTGCACCACTTTTTGTGCTAAAGACAACCTTAACGGGGGAATAATGAAGAGTTCTGTTAGCCATAAATGGTCTGATTTCTGCACTAAGGAGGCGAGAGAGTAACATATTGTTGATATTCAGTTTGCTTAATGCTGTAAGGACTGTAAATTGTGTTGTTTCTAATGGAGGAAAATCACAGCTGTGACTGTTGTATCTACGCGTTTGCAGCTCACAATTGGTTCTTGCAGAAAGAACAAAACTAATTTCAATTTTACAGTTATTCACAATGCAGAGAATACGAACAACTGTGCAGCACGACGAGAATTTGATGTCACAGAAGCGAATGCTCAAAGGTGGCATCAAATGAATAAATTACATATCAGCAATTCTACATGCCAAATTTTCAGGTGATCAGATCAGGGTAGTTACATGAACTGAAGCAGCAGGCTGTTCAGTATGTGTGAAACAGCCACAATTAAGGCTTCACAATTGAGAAATTATCTGAATGAAGAGCAAGAGGTAAGAGGAATTTTTCAGCTGCACAGATGGTGGAATTCACAGAAGGTAAGAGATGGGGTATGACAATGACGAGGATTGGGTTTATGTATAATGCAGAACACCATTAGCTCAGTGACTTCCTGCAGCTTTTGATGAAAAACTATTCATGTATCAGTATCACACAATCTGTCGAAGAGAAAACTATAACTGATTACAATTATAGTGTTAACCTTTTTAGGCAGATCTTAAGACATTATAATTCAACATGACAGTTCATACATTTGATTAGTTAGAATATGCTAAAAATAAATTTCTCAAGGAGTCTCTTCTTTACGACACTAAAATAAAAACAAAAAATTAATCTGATTTGATCCATTAGACTGTGAAAACAATAGGTTTGTTTACAAATAGCTTTTCTGCTACCAGTCAAGATTTTCTTTTATTTATATTTAACATGTAGCGTTTTGGGAAACGATTCCCATTCTCAAGTGCATTTTCCTCTGTCTACTATGCCACTTTTTTTTGTGTGAGGTTCTACAGCATTCTTTTTCCTTTACTGCAATATATAAAAATGTACAATTTTTTATTGATTATTAATCTTTATGTACAGACAGTAGCAACATTTCGAAGAACTTGCACTTACGATTTTCCTGTGGTCCATTTGTGCAGAGACTTATAACTTACATGAACAATTATAAAAACATTTTTAGGTGTAGTCAACAGAGATAATGATATAGCTCTTTCCAGAGAACAATATACTTTTGTGTACAGGGTATTTATCTTAATGACTTGGATCATGATTTGCTTATATTTACTTACAACAGTGCTTATTTTTGTGTGTTACTATTTTAAGTAAACTGCTGAAGCATCTGAAGAAATTCACTGATTCACTATAAAGTTTTTCCATTTAATATTTCATCTTCATAGTTTCTGTAATGTGAATATATCTCCAGTTGTTCTAACAGGTTCATTTTATGCCCTTTATTTAATTGGTGGAGTACTTTGACATTTCACTCTACTCTTCCAAATGGGTCTCGTGCACATACACATGCTGTGTGTCTAGGCTTCAATGTGTTCTGTACACCTGGTGTTGAAACCTCAGCCTGTTTGTTCTGGAAAACATGGGGCATTTCTGGCATATTACTTTGTATATTCCAGAGTCTAAGCATGGGTCATAACAACACTTTATGTTATTTATTAGCTACAGAAAAACCAACTTTTACTTTCTGGATCCTGAAAATATTTGCATTCTTCTCTGATATACTGCCAATGTATGGGACACTAGGTATCAATGAATTTCTTCAGATGCTTTGAAAGTATACTTAAATAAAAATAGTAGAATACAGGAAACAAGCACAATTGTAAATAGATACAGGCAAATTATGATCCAGATTGTTACGATAAATACCCTCTATGCAAAAAGTATATCATACACTATGGAGGACCTACAGCATTATCTCTGTTGATTACCTCTAAAAACATCTTTGTAATTATATGTTTATGTAAGTTTGTTATTCACAATGGGTACTGTGAGCAGAAAATTGTGTGTGATGTTTAATATGTGTGAGACTCTGCAAAAATGGACCACAAGAAAACTACAAGAATAAGTTCTTCCAAATTTCACTACAAACTATAAATAAAGGTCAACACTCAACTAAAAATTGTGCATTTTTATATACTGCAGTAAAGGCAACACAACAATGCAGAACCTCACACATTAAAAACGTTGCAATAAAAGGCATCATATAAAGAGAAAAACACACTCGAAAATGTAACTTGTTTCCAGAAATGAGTTGTGTATAATACAAATAAAAGAAAATTGTGACTGGTGGTAGGAAATTTTTTATATAAGAAAAAAAGACATCAACAATTTTTTTTAAAAAGGAGCAAGTTGTCTTATCATTGGATAAATGTGGTATATGGGTGCCACTGAAAGGAAAAGTTACATTCAGAAATAAACTGAGGTGGCAAAAATCATAGATACCTCCTAATATCATGTCTGACCTCTTTTTACCAGGTATAGTGCAACAACTTGTCATGGCACAGACTCAACAAGTTGTTGGAAGTCCCCCATGGAAATATTGAGCCATGTTCCCTCTATAGCTGTTCATGATTGTGGTAGTGTTGCTGGTGGAGGATTTTGTGCACAAACTGACCTCTCGATTATGTCCCAAAAATGTTCGATGGGATTCATGTCGGGCGATCTAGATGGCCCAACCATTCTCTCAAAATGTCCAGAATGTTCTTCAAACCAATCATGAACAACTGTGACCTGCCAACATGGTGCACTGTCATCTGTAAAAGTTCCATCATTGTTTGGAGACACAAATGGGTGAAAACGTTCTCCAAGTACACAAACATAACTATTTCCAGTCAATGATCAGTTCAGTTTGACCACAGGAACCAGTCTGTCCCGTGTAGACACAGCCCTCACCATCACAGCACCACCACCAGCTTGCACATTGCCTCGTTTACAACTTGGGTCCATGGCTTCATGGGCTCAGTGCCACACACTAACCCTACCATCAGCTCTTATCAACTGAATTCCTGACTCATCTGACCAGGCCACATTTTCCAGTTGTCTAGGACCCAACTGATATGGCCACAAGCCCAGGAAAGGCTATGCAGCCAACGTCTGCTCCCATAGCCCATTAACACCATATGTTGCCACATTGCCCAAATGCCCAAATGGGTAATTTTGTCGTATGTCCCATATTGATTTCTGCTGTTATTTCATGCAGTGTTGCTTGTCTGTTAACACTGACAATTCTAAGAAACTGCCACTGCTCTGGATTGTTAATTGAAGCCCGTTTGTCACTGCATTGTCCGTGGTGAGAAATAAAAGGCCTGCAATTTGGTATTTTCAGCACACTCTTGACACTGTGGATCTCAGAATATTGATTTCTCTAATGATTTCCTAAATGGGATGTCCCATGCATCTACCTCCAACCACCGTTCCATGTTCAAGAGTCTGTGAAGTCCTGTTGTGTGCCATAATCATATAGGAAGCCTTTTCACATGAGTCACCTGAGTACAAATGACAGCTCTGCAGTTGCACTACCCTTTTATACCACGTGTACATCATACTACCACCATCTGTATATGCGCATATCGTTACACCATAACTTTTGTCACCTCAGTACGTTATATTCAGCATTACAGATGTGCACAATTTACTTTAGGAAGCCACTGACAATGCTCCTGTGGGAGACTGGGGTAAATGTTTACTTCACATTGAAAATTTTCAAGTGAATGACACTATGAAAAAGGCTGTCAAGAAAATTTCATGGAAAGCATTTACATTCCTCCAGATCTTTCAGATACACTTAGTTCTTTAGAACAACACAGTCACAAAACAATAACTTAAATTAACCATTTTGTTTCTTGTTCCTTCTCTCGCCTCAAACTTTTAAACACTGTTCCCTCTCTCCAGTCCCCTTTCGGTTTTCTTCCTCTTTCCTCTCTCCGGCCAACAATTTACTGAATATGGCACAAAAGCTACAGGGGTATAGTGCCTGCGCTAGCACATTTGTAGATTTTAGTGGTAGTGAGTAGAGGACCTGTATCTTCTGCTTTGCACCTAGGTTGAAATTAATACGCAGAGTTAATGAATACTTAAATCTTGGTATAAAGGAGGAGGAGGAGGAGGAGGAGGAGGAGGAGATTAGTGTTTAAAGTACCGCTGACAACGAGGTCATTAGAGACGGAGCACAAGATCGGACTAGGGAAGGATGGGGAAGGAAATCGGCCATGCCCTTTCGAAGGAACCATCCTAGCATTTGCCTGAAGTGATCTAGGGAAATCACGGAAAACCTAAATCAGGATGGCCGGACGCGGGATTGAACCGCCGTCCTCCCGAATGCGAGTCCAATGTGCTAACCACTGTGCCATAAATCTTGGTATAACTGAAATTGGATTTTATTTGTAAATTACCATATAAACAAATCATAGTATGTTTTGCAATATTCCTTAAAATTCACATGAAAATACATTAAAATTCGAAAAATCTCACGAATGGAACTATGGCTGCTACTTCACAACAGTATTTTAAACATTTTCTCAACACAAAGTTCCACAACCATAATTAATTGTTTGAAAGAAGTCATTTTTCTGCTTCTGGCTGTAAAATTGTTTTTACAATGACTAGTTGATATTGGTAAACATGCTATTTCCCAGTCAGTGCCTTGTAGCACATTACGCAGTGTTAACTCATCTATGTGCAACCCACCATTGTTGACTATATTATTAAATGGTAAAATTTCCCGCATTTGGCTCTACACACTTTGACACAGTCCCAAAACTTCTGATTTTTGGCAGCTGTGGGCTATGGTGAGATCTTAAGTGGGGGAGGCATGCAGGAAAGGCAGAGGGGGTACCTTCCTTACTTGTTCCTCCAGTTGCGAATTTTGCTGCTCCATATTACAGCATCAATGAATATCACATTGCTACCAAAAGTGAGTCCCTATTTATTATCTTATACTGCTTTGGTACAGAATATAAGTATTCACTTTGTTTACCTCACAGCCTCCTTAACTTTTGGATGACATGACATCCCGAGATAATCATTTGAACACCAAACTGTAATAGGCCTTTCACCCCAACTATATTCATATGCAGCAGGAAATGCGGATGCCAATCTGTTAACTTTCTTGAATATACGGTACGAATGATCTTTCTTTTTTCGCATTATCTGTTCATGAAAGAATTCCTCATACTGGAAGATGTCATCTGCAAAAAGAGATAAACAAAAGAATAGAATATGCAAGAATAATTGTGTATGAAGACATTATGAGCATTTTTTAAAATTCCGGTTTGTATCACTTAACTGTTCGGGTCATGTAATCTTCATTACACAAACAATTTTAATCAAAAACATCATCGGGTTAAAATCCAGGCAAACAGATTGTGTGATTCAATTTATTATCTTTCAACAGATGAGCAATACAACTGTAATGTTCAAAAATATTTAACAGCTGTTAACCCCGGCCTATTAAAAAAATGTTGATCATTACACTCCAATTAAAATTACTTTGTGGTTGACAGGCTGCAGTGGTGGGAAAAAGTCATGCTGGCATGCAGCCAGCCATACTTCACAAGGTGCTGCATTTAACCTACAAAACAGGTAACACAGTAAGCACGTCATGCTTGAGAATGAGCTGTGATTGGATGACTGCTTACCCCTACCACTCGACTTGCTAAAATGTCAATCACAAAGTAATTTTAATCTGTACAGAGTATGTTGATAACCACAATCTTATAACAGCCTGAAGCACTAATGAAAACCTCATACAACAGGATTTACAAATTGAAAGAGAAATACTCATGAAAAGTACAGTTTACCCACAAATCTTTGACACTACTTCACCTTATTTTATCCCTTGATACTACGGCTTAAATGCAATATTGCACACACACATTGTGTAATATGTAAAAATTAATAAAATAGTGCCGCATTTGTTGTAGTTTTAACTTAAATGCTGATCTAATGATGTATCAAAAATACAAGAACAAAAGTTCTCAAATAAAAATGAGCAAATTCCATTCTTTTTTTAGACACAAATGGTATCATAAGCCAAGGAGAATAAAATAAAGCAGCTTTACTTTTTGGAACTGAGAACTTTTTTAGGGTTAAAGTGCGGGATACCTTATGCTGTTCTTTGTCACTAACTGTCATACTATCATACGTTCCCCTCCTCTTCATATTAATAAGAACCTTCTACAGGCTTCATATTCTGATTTTACATTCACTTTGACTGAGGAGTACAGTTTTCATTCTTCATATGAGACTTTCATACCTAAATAATAAGTGTAATTCTAAAAATTAAAATTAATCTCCTATGACAATGAAATATTGGAAGTAACAAAGAAATATAAAAATTAAAAAAAATTTGGACAGACTGTGTGCTGAAAACAGGTGTAAAATGCAAATGTGTGATGCCTCCAACAACTACCAGAGCAGAATATTGTCAAACGACATTTGACAAAATCCAAAGAAATTCTGGGCATATGTAAAGACCATTAGTGGCACCAAAATTAGTGTGCTATCACTACCGAATGAGACTGGAATTGAAATTGAGAGTACCAAAGCAAAAGCTGAAATGCTTAACTCCATTTTCAAATGTTCCTTTACCAAGGAGAAATGACCCAACTTAATTCTCATACCACTGAAAGGATGAATGAAATAAGTAATAGTGTCAGTAGATTGAAAAACAGCTGAAAATGTTAAAACTTAACAATGCTGCAGGTCCCTATGGAATCCCTGTCAGATTCTATCATTAATTTGTAGCCGAGTTAGCCCCTCTTCTAACTATAATCTATTGTAGACCCGTTGAACGAAAAACTGTGCCCAGTTCTTGGAAAAAGACGCAGGTCACACCCATCTACAAGAAGGGTAGTAGAAATGATCCATAAAACTACTGTCAAATATCTTTGACATCGATTTGTTGTAGAATCTTAGAACATATTCTGAGCTCGAACTTAACGAGGTATCTTTAACAGAATGACCTCCTCAATGCCAACCAGCATGCATTTCAAATACGTTGATCATGTGACACCCAACCTGCATTTTTCTAACATGATACACTGAAAGCTTTGCATCAAGGCAACCAGGTAGCTGTAATATTTCTGGATTTCCAAAAAGCATTTGACTCAGTACCACACCTATACCGATCGTCAAAAGTACGACCATATGAGGTATCGAGTGAAATTTGTGACTGGAGTGAGGACTTTTTGGTTGGGAGGACACAGCTTGTTATCTTGGATGGAGAGTCATCATCAGTTGTAGAAGTAACTTCGGGTGTGCCCCACAGAAGAGTGTTGGGACCCGTGCTGTTCATGTTGTATATTAATGACCTTGCAGACAATATTAATAATAAAATCGGGCTTTTTGCAGATGATGCAGTTATCTATAATGAAGTATTATCTGAGAGGAGCTGCATAAATATTCAGTTAAATCTTGATAAGATTTCAACTTGGTACACACATTGGCAACTTGCAATAAATGTTCAGCAATATAAAATTTTGTGCTTCAGAAACCGAAAAAACATAGCTTCCTATGACTATAACATCAGTGTGTCACTGTTGGAATAGGTCAACTCATACAGATACCTGGATATAACACTTTGTAAGGATATGAAATGGAATGATCACATAGATTCAGTCATGGGTAAAGCAGGTGGTAGACTTTGGTTAATTGGTAGAATAATGCAGAAGAGGAATCAGCCTACAAAAGAGATTGCTTACAAATCACTCATGCAACCAGTACAAGAATTTTGCTCAAGTGTGTGGGACCCATACTAGATAGGACTAACAGAGGATATTAAATGTATACAGGGAAGGGCAGCATGAATGATCACAGGTTTGTTTAATCCATGGGAGAGTTTCACAGGGATACTGAAGGAACTGAACTGGCAGATTCTTTAAGAAAGACGTAAACTATCCCGAAAAAGTCTAGTAACAAAGTTTCAAGAACCAGCTTTAAATGATTACTCTAGGGATATTCTACTACACCCATATGTATTGACAATGTGAGTCTGCAATGGAGGAATCCATGGCTACAGACAGCAGAGCAGCTACAGTTGGCCGAAATATCAATTTCTAGCACTTTTCTGGGAGATGCAACAATTGTTTCCCATTTCACATGAGATTTTTGTAATATACAGCAGTCTCCACCAAGAGAATTTATGTGCTAAGATTGTGAACATGAAGGCAGTTCATGTGGCGACTTGTACAATGAGTTTCATTCGCTGTAATGCTCTCAAATATTGCCAGTTCGAAGCCTTTCTGTAAGACCTGGAAAGCATTTGTGCTAAAGTGCTGTATCATAGTGAAACATGCTGGCTGAGTCGAGATAAAATCCCCGAGAGATTTTTTGAGCTTCTTAGTGAAACAGATATATATACAGATAGGAATAGTAAGTCTGTTTCAAAATTGAAAACTGAAAGGTGGATAGCAGATTCGGCCTTCCTCTCTGACATCACACACGATATGAATGTTTTGAATTATTTATTGGAGGGTAAAAATGTGTTAATTTTGAAGATTTATGACTGCATAAAGGGTTTTGAAAAGAAACTCTCTCTGTGGATTACACAGCTAGGAAATGGGATCTCTGCTCCATTCTCCAAGTTGTCATTTTTAACAATGGGAGCAAAGTGGAATTTTTAACAGTATCAAAATATTATCTTCTTCACAAAGTTGAGATACGTTTCCCAGATTTTGAAAAGTTACATGAAAAGCTTAATGTCTTTCGATTTTCTTTTTCAGTTGATGTTGACAATATGCAAACTGTGCTACAGTTAGTATTTTTAGACCTAATCTGTGACAAGCACTTGTACGATATGATTCATAACAAAATACGAATCACAGACTTCCGTAAGAATTTTTCTTAATGTAAATTTCCATGACCTTACAGATTTGCAGTTATGATTATTCCAAACCCAGATCTACGAATTTTTCCACCCCCCCCCCCCCCCACCACCCCACAGTAATTTAAAGAATGAAATGTACCCACAGAAGCTCACTGACAGGCTTCAACTTAAAAACTTTTCTTTGAATTAGCAGTATTAAAAAAGCAATGCCATACACTGATGTTTTAGTGAAAATCAGAAGTTCCGTCCTAAAATGGGATTCATCACAAGATTGCACCAATCTTAAGAAATATCACATTTCATGGTTAGCTGCCCATTACTTTGCTTCATTAGAATATTAAAAAAGGACATTTCATTTCTCTTTAATATTACAGTTTCAGAAAATAAATTTGCCACAATACACATTAATCAACCCCTTGAAGCGATACACGTCTGTATAATATGACATTATCGTTGGCTTAAACTCGTTGCGAAGCTATCATGTTGCGGTACCTCCCTCCTTTCCCTTTTCCTCACCTCCCCCCCCCCCCCTTTTCCACCATACACTGCTGTGAGCCAGCCAGTTGTGTGCAAGCGTAAGCCACCTCACATGAGACTGGTGAACAAGCCTGATGTAAAGAATAAAATTTTATGCACTGTACTTATCATGCACACAGATTTAATCAAAATGTGATTTACAATTTCATTAAAGAATAGACCAAATGTGGCTCATGGGAAGAAAATAGGAACACTTGTTCGCAACTAGGTGAAAGGCAAACATTACAACAGTGCCACTGAATCATATTCATTACATATAAAGTTCCTACAGCATTTCATAAAGATGAAACTGCACCAAGGTATAGCAGTAATTGCTTATATTTTCAGTGTGACATAAAATTGTAACTGAACAAAACCTTTAAGGGGCTCCCGAACACCCTATACTTGCAATGTTAAAATAACGCTTATAAATTACATCTTTCCTCACAAAGTATTTGAGGTAGGAAGTTGAACTTTTTACAGATTATTTATTGGAATATGGGCTACAACTTAACACAGGGATTTTACAAAATTTTAGTTCAGTTATTAAAGATGATTTTTTTTCAATTGTAATGAAAATTCACAACATTTTTTTGCAATTTTTTATTTATATATTCAAAAATATTCAGTTTTTTGGAAAAAGGCTGTGTTAAATTATGCAGAAGGTACTGTGTAACATTTACTGAAAGTTTGAAACAAATATGTTTGGAAGATCCTTAGAAAACATGTAATTAGTATGAGAAAATAAAAGTTTTGGGAATCGAGCGACAAAGATTGGAGTAACTTTTTAGTGCATTCCAGGTCCATAGGATGGATTATCTTCATCCTCTGCAAACTCCTCCTCCAGCTTCCTCTTGTTCCTCCTCCTGTTTACTCTTGCTTGTATTTCTAGACTCTTTACAGCCCTGTCTGCAGCCCGAAGGCGTTCCTTGTCTAAAGCAAGCATCGCTCGTTGTTGTGTTCATAGATTTTGCTACCATTTTCTTCAGTTGCAGTTACTGCAACACTGTTCCAAAAGGTGGTCATGTATGAACACTTATCACATTTCAGTTGTATTTCACTAGCAAGTCCTACGTGCTTTATTATGGAGAGTTCCAGACCAACTTCACTACAATGAATACATCTTACACAGTTTGAAAAAATTCCTTTGAGAACCGACATATCAAATATTTCATTCACATCCGATTCGCCCATAAAACATTCATAGTTTTCACTCATTGAACCAAGCTTCTTCTGTGAAGTATTTTCTTTCCCACTTTGACTGCTATGGGCAGGTGTACTTGAGAGGTTAGGTTCACTCACTTGGTTATCGTCTTTATTGTTTACAGTAATAACACATACCTTTGGCTTTCCAACATTTCTCCTTTTCTTAAAAGCCTTCAGAGGATTTCTAATAACTTTACTTTTACTCATTATTATACTTCAACAAAACAGAGACTCAAGAAACAGAATTGATTACGAATATTTTTGAGATAACGACAGAGTAAATAAACATGAAACAATCGACAATCACACCAGCAATACATATTGAACCATCACAGGTTAGCCACAACACATACTTTATCTCACATCACTAAAATGTACCTGATGAACAGGGACGTTAATAATAACACCATTTGACAGCAGTTTAACAGCGCCACAGTGGGTCACGCCCATGTAGAACACATTTAAAAAAAAAATTTAAAAATAGTTGTAGTCTTCGGAATTGAATAAATTATATCTCTATTAATTTCTGGAGCCCCTTAAAGTAATACAAAACCTTTAAAGTAATGCAAAACAAAGCACAAATTTATATGGGAAACTCACCACCAGTTTTGCTCTTTTTCAAAGGAATTTCAGTTTTTTCAGTAATATCTTTTTCTTCTAACTTTGAAACTTCTTCTCTTATCTGCTCCACTGTAACACAAAAATACATAACTGACATGACTAGAAGTCATTTCTAAATACAAAAGAGTTGCTATGTAAAATATGGTAAAAATTAAGGAGCTGGCACAAACTCTCATAATTGTTGGAGCACTTACGATGGTGTGAGGGATTGCAAAGTGATGTACAAAGAGCTGAATTTAAATAGGTAGTGAGAGAATTGCAGGCAGGTATTTGTTTTCTAATGATAAATTTAACTAACATCTCATCATTAACCTAACATATTCTTGGACTACAATATGAAATCCTTAATCCCTCCTTATCATTTAATCCGATGAGATATGTGCCCAAGTGATTGGAGATGACACATGCGATGTATGAGACACAATACGAGCCGACATGTGGATATCTGTTATATAGCTATACATTTATTTGTTTCACATGATACCACTTGTGTAGACTTTAACACTAGTTTAATTCTTGTTCCTTTTTTTAAATTTTTGTAATACAATATTTCAAACGATACTTTAAAATATAATTTTTTTTACACATAAACAATACTTTAACAGAGATTATAATTTTCATGGGCTCCTTCATGTTTGACTTCTTCAGAAGGAATGTAATAACACTTTGTCTAAATGTAGATATTGTAAAAACAATAATTACAAGAACAAATGCTCCCCTCAAATGAATTTCTAAAAGGAAAATACCTTCAACTCTAAAAATTTGTAGTCGTGCATGGCATGGTAGTATCAAAAGCATTTGTGGTAGATATAATTCCACTTCACATAACATGCAGTCCCACACTGTTTTACTTCATACTTTGTGTGTCATGCAAACTTTGCACAGCCCCCCCCCCCTTTTTTAGGCCTCACAATGATATGTTTTGGGAAACAGGTCCAGTATTGTGCTTGGAGTCAAAGAGGTGTCGGCTTTTCCACATTTTTTAACATTACTTCTGGTATAGTTCTTCAATAATCCACAAATGTTTCCTTTCTCTGGTCGTGTATTATTGTGTGGATAATGTATGTATTAAATAAGCCACATACAACACACCAACATTCTTTGGCATGACTTTCATTCTCACAAGTGTGACTCATGATGTTTACATTTGGTTCACATTTCTTTCCACGAGTCGGACTCGTGAAAGTACGGCAAAGGGTTAAAGCTATCAATTATAACAATAAAATGAGATTACTCACTTGTTGCTGGTTACCCAAAAACTCTTGTCCTGTTGAGTATGTGAAAAGACACATTGCAGCAGAAAGAAAAGCAACCTGGACTCTTTAACTATACCTCAGGTATTCATTGGTTCACAAAATACGTGTTTATCTGTCAACTATTAACAACATACCAAAGTATAGGATACTGGTTTTTTATGCAATTTACATTTTCACTGTCTGTGCTCATTTCCCACATAAATGTAAATGATGCATGCAGAGAATTCATGTCATACACTAAAAACTATGGTCTGTAACATATGCTGGCAACCAAAGATGGAACTGACATGCATTCATGCTGGACAGGAAATGACAGAAGAAAAGACACAATATTCAACAAACAACAGCACTACCAAGTAAAGCATGCTTTTGAGGTACTTTGTAGCTCTTATCATAGCATATCTGTGTGTATGTTGGAACTTCTAGCAAGAGTGAGATTATGAATGGTCTTGGGCATGAAAAAATGATTTGGTATCTGTGATATGCTGACAATGAGATTATCAGATACAGGTTGCTGGCTATGATTAGCCTAGAATGGGGAAGGAAACCATCCATATCTTTTTCAATAGAACCATCTTATAACTAACCCTAACCGATTAAGTAAACCATTGAAAAGCTAAATTTAGACAGCTAGATGAGGATGGGAACCCTGCACATCCTTATCCACATTATAAAGTGACCATAGTTTATAATGAACATTTGTGTTAAAAGAAAGAAAAGAGATGGCAATTAAAAAAGTGTAGCTGAGGAAGGAATCTAGAGAAATCAAATAGTTTAAGGAGCACAAGAGCTTAGTGGACACTTCATAAGTGCAAGGGTACTGGAAGTGATGATAAAAGTAAAAGCCAGTTTGACAGAACAAAGCCATTACAGTGTGGTTTCAAAACCTATGTTTAGGAGAGAGGGGGTGGCAGGCTAAGGCTCTCAGCTAATTACCATGTGTGTAACCACCAAATGATCACACTATTTTAGTGACACAGAACCAGTTAACAATACTCACCTTTTTCTGCTGATGGAGACAGCTCAATAACATCATCTTGCATTTCTTTGCTAGCCTCTTTTACCAAAGGTGTAACCTCTGCTAGAAAAGGACACTTTTTCATGGCATCTGCTGCTGCAAATGGAAAAATTAGGACTTTCATTCCACTACTGTACAATAATTTTCATATTTATGTATTATGGCTGTTATTTTAACCAAACTTTACATTACAATAACTCCTGAAATGGTACAAGTGAAAATAATGACCACATACTGACACAGTCAGACAGTAGCAGCTCATAAAATATAAGAAATTGTCAGTCTGAAAGATGACATGCAACCATATTCCTTTACTATGCAAGGTTCCGAGAAAATAATTACGGTAGCTGTAGAATCACAATTAACTTTTCTACATAATACAAAATACAAAGATTTACTAGAAGTGAAATTAAGCATTAAGGACATTAACTAACACCATAGCTCACACTTATTTAGTTAATAACCTCCCAACATCCATAATGTCACATCAGATGATTTCTTGATATTTCTCACCATAGTTATTTCAAACATTCTAGAGCACCAAAACAGATTTCAGTGCAAAATGTTTAGTAACAAAAACTTAATATCTTGAAACATTAGAATGCTTCAATTCAAAAAACGGCATCCACAAGCAGAGGGGGAGAGCTTGTTTGTAAATAACAGAGTTTTATCAAGAATTTTACCTACAGCACAATATGTCTATATTAAAAAAGTAAATATACTTAAATTGCAAAATACCTTCAGCATTTGAATCAACTGATGCCACAGTAGTGACAAGGCGTGAGATCACGGGACAGAATTTTCCATAGGTTTTAATAAGATTGGCCCCATAATTGCGAACAAAATTTGGAGACAAATATGACATAAAAGGACACGGCATATTTGTGCCTGTCAAAAGAGAGAAAACAGAAAAACAACATATTTTAGAAAAAATGTATGAAATAGTCAGTACAAATAAACAATCTGAAATTTGTGATGGGTTCCCTTTAAAATTTTACCCAGCATATTTGCAATACCAAAACAACAACAAAAAACTAGTCGCCACTTGTATTTCAGCAGTAGTCTTTTTTACAAATGAAAAAAGTTAAAATCATATGTCTTGATGATACTTCAGAACTGTACCACACTATTGATCTCTACAGCACACATGATCATGTAACACATTTTGATCAATGTTACTACTAAATACTTAAAGTCGTGTTATGATTAGGCCTACTTCCAACAAAAACGTAAATTTTTGCATTTGTAGAATATTAATGCAAAATTACTTATTTTTAATATTACATTGTATTTTATTCAATTTCTTGCAGATTAAAGTTGAAATTAATGCAAACAATATTCATATGAGAAATTCTGAAATAAATCTCAAGTAATGTGATAAAGAAAAGCTGGCCCATTATTCATTTATTCCAGCTTTAACAATAAAGTAAGCATAATTTACAAAATGTTTAGGAACATCTGTGCCACTTGTTTAAAGAATCTTGTCCTGTGGTAACTGTCAAGGTTTCACATATTATGCTTTCATAATATCAATAATAATGATCCTCATCATGTGATTGTATGGGAGATGAGGGTAGGTCTGAAAGTTCCTATGCTCAGGGTAAGTCCAACAAATGCCAGGTGAGGCCAAAATTGAGAGCAACATAAAGAAATTATTCCCACCATCTGCGACGGCACAAATTTGACAGCTAAATGTATTTTGAAATCAGTGCATCAACCTTTCTATAAGTGTGTATATTTTCTCACCTGAAGTTTTTCTTACCTTTATGAATGTGTAGTATATTTGAAGAAGTTGTGTTAAAAGTCTGTACAAATCTCAGTGACTGGCGTGACAGCTGCAAAAGAAATATTTGGAATTTAAATTCAAGAAACACACACACACACAAAAATGGGTAAGTGTGCATCTATAATATATACAAGCCAGTCTGTATGTTCACTGATGAAAGATGGCAGAGATGTAATGTTGCTGGTATGTGACTTCCACATAGGAATGATGTATTACAGTTATAGCATGAGTATAGTAAATACTTACAATAAGACTGTTGCAGTTCCTTGTGCCATCAAAAATTTAAGCCAATAGTCTTGTATCCATGGCAAAAATTAACACGAAATACATTGAGAAAGTATGTATGCACATGTGTTTCCTTAATGATTGCTTCAGTTAGGATTACGAACACTATTCAGCCAAATAAACTTCTACATCAACAGCTTATATTCGATAACAGTTTTTGAAATACACTTCAAACTGAAAAAATTACGTCGTGTTTATGTTGGGTAATAATGTCATAGCAAACAAATGTACAAACAAACAGAATGGCGAATTGTTCGAAGACTTTTAATGACAATTGTTGTTATACATTTAAATAGGCAATACGCACGACGTTGTACTACAGCTGACTTTAATCGCCAATAGATTACTTCTTTTAACGATTCTATTGTTCTTTAATTACGAAAATATATTCGGGAAGTTTCCCCATGGTTAGCATTTTATGGGCTCTAT
Source organism: Schistocerca serialis cubense (assembly GCF_023864345.2). Taxonomy (NCBI): domain Eukaryota; kingdom Metazoa; phylum Arthropoda; class Insecta; order Orthoptera; family Acrididae; genus Schistocerca; species Schistocerca serialis. The sequence continues at coordinate 857,085,811 of NC_064640.1, read as the reverse complement.
TTAAAGGAAATGACTATCTTGCAGAAGAACGCCGCTAGGACATCACCCTGTAAAATTAACTTTTTTATGATCTACGCCGTGCCACGAAATCCTCAAAATTACCTTTTCAAGTAAACAACAGTTCCTCTAACGTGAACTATTTGCCCATTCACAACCACCTGGCAAACGGCAATTACTCCAAAGAGATCACAGGTTACGTTGACCGAAGATATAATTTATGGCGAGCGGAGCGATGCTCTCATATGCAACGAATTGACACATGATTTCTCGTGCGCTGTCAAACGATTCATTCGGTCGCTACGGCTAGGTTGTTGTTACTCGCTCGTTCTTGAAGAAACTTGTCATTATATGGCTCGCTCGTGCGATGTTGAATATAAAACTGAAACCAGGCATTTGCAAGATTAAGGAATACCGAAACAACACGCCAACAAGAAATTATAATATTCGACGACTAACTTTATCCGCAAGTTTGATTGATAATTTGCTATGTCTATGAAACCTGTCTTCATTAACATTCATTGATTCACTGCTTAAATACTACCATAGATTCAATTTGCAATGTGTTTTACAAAGAATTTATGTACTTTAGAGGAATTGAGACTAATGGGATGGACATTAATTCTTTCACGGAACACATTTTAGTACTTAGTTCCTCTGTCACATGTTGTTGACTGTAGAGGGGTCGTTATGACAAAGTTTTGTGAATTTCGTAACTGTCAAGGAAAGAACTAATTATCACGAGGGAAAAAAACGCTTTCTACATATACTATTGACTGATTGCAGTTTTCTCACATTTTGTAAATATAGAGCAGTAAATAGTGTTCATAGTTCTGCGTAACAATTTTTTCAGCAGCCTTGATGTATATATCCCCAAGAGTAAGGCACACGTTGACAATTATACTGAGAGCTGCAGACACACTACTGTTCATGTAAACATAGCCTGAAACAGCATGTACCAGACAAGTGTAATCCGATCAATTCCTGAAACTGCTGATGAATATGTTTCCCCAAGTTAGGAGGTAACAGTGTGCCAATTTCTTTTTCATCAGCCTTCGTAAACACAATTTTTAAACACTTGCACCTAATGTGATGACTTTTCTACCTATTTACTCCCCACACAGTGATTATGAAGACAGTCGAATAGAATGCAAATATGAGTGATGAGACACATGGCATCATTTGGCAGACTTGTTTCAATAAAATAATAAGTCTTCAAATAAAGAGTTACCTGCAGATCGTAAATGGAGGTGCTGAATAAAAAATGGTTTACTAATGACCGAGTATAGTGTAACCCACAGTTAATGCTCTTCTCACTCGATCGCAATTTTTAGTACTGTTTGGAATCACTTTGAGGAAACATAGGTTTTTATTACCCTCCCCCATTGTGGAGGCTGCAACTGTTCTAAAATAATTTGATGAATTTTGTGAAACAATGCACATCATAATTGCTTACAATTTTTGTGAGAGGCTAGATCCAACTTTTGCCCAATTATTGCACACTGTATGCTTTGTCTTTTTATTGTATAAAAAATAATGAGTTTATGAAGTTTATGGTTGAAACAGGAACAATCTCAAGTGCGCGTACAAAGTAAATAACATGAATGTCTTTAAGCATCATGCATCACATCATCTGTGTACTTCTGATACCATTATGTATATTCCATCCAGAGTTTGCGGTTAGTGTTTTGGTGTGACATTTCTCTGGACACTGAAGTAGGTATATTGGCTTTATCAATTTGACATTTTTGTTATCTATATGAAACTTCAATTTTAAAACTGTCTATAATGTTACACCATGTAGAAGAAAAATGCTCCATTAAGGCATAATTTTAAAGCATCAGGAGCCATATAATTTTGTGTTTGCCAGAGAAAGCAGATACATTATCAATAAAGAAAGGAGAAAATGTTTAGCATTACATATGAGCTTACCTGTATAGTGTGGGAGGATGTGTATGAAACCGTATGTAAAATAAAATGTTAAACATCACACCTCATAATGGGAACCCAAATGCACACAAAAAAATGTTGTCATACTCTTACTTAGAAACAACATATATTTTGCAGTTCATTATAGTGCATGTCACATATACCACATTCTAGTAAAATAAAAAATGTGCAATTTTAGGACATACATTCGTGCAAAACATGTAGTGATAATCCTCCCATTATTTCTTTCAAAAATGTAATTTGTGATAACTTAAAACATCATGGGACACTTCATTGACTGGATACTATAAAAGCTTTGTTTCCACTGCTGATAGAGAAAGCAGTTCAGTAACCAATGAATGTTGTTTATCGTGACAGTATTCATTTATATAAGTCTCAAAATTTTTTTGCCTTGGTACATTTAAAGGATAACCTGATCTATTGTGATTATTAGGAGTTGACTATCATAGCTTGTTTTGTGGTGGTACTCTACACGTGCCGGTCGCAGTAGCCGAGTGGTTCTAGGCGCTTCAGTCTGGAACCTTGTGACTGCTATGGTTGCAGGTTCGAATCCTACCTCAGGCATGGATGTGTGTGATGTCCTTGGGTTAGTTAGGTTTAAGTAGTTCTAAGTTCTAGGGGACTGACGACCTCATCAGTTAAGTCTCATAGTGCTCAGAGCCATTTTTTGAACTTTACATGTAACAGTTGTCTGAATTAGGTCTCTGAGGCTAAGAAATAAATCCATGCTACAATAGAACATGGCAGTGTCTGAGGTAGAGGAATGATGTTAATGTCACCAATGTTGCTGGGAGGAAAAGAACTATGTGAAGTACTCTGGGGCATCATAGCATAGATACCCATTTCTATGCAGTTGTTGCCCAAGTTAAAGTTTTTGTAGCTCAGTCCAATTTTACTAGCTATCTCCATTATAGAATCCCTGTAGGTTGATGCATAGGACCAAATTTTTGCCCCATCAAACTTAATTTGATGCTTATATTTGAGGCTCCCCTTTACAAAAGCTGATTTGTACAGATCTCAATATTTCATGTAGTGCCACACAATGTTCTTACACTGTACTTGCAGACTGAACTGCTGCACTCTCAAGGAGTATTAGAAATCCTTAGATTCTTTTACTGGATGTAGCAAAGCTTTGTCACCTTAGTGGTCATAAACCAGGTTGTACTCCTCATTTGACCAGGCCTCTGTCTATTTTTCTAAATATAGTCTTACAGAAAGGAAGGAGTACTGTAGGTGAATCACCTTGTCATGTTTGGTCATCTCCATATTTTTATTTATTAGTGAGTACCATCTTATTTCCTCATCTAAAGTAGCCTATTTCTCAGAACATGTTCTTCATATGTGTGGTGTAGGATTCTTGTATGAAGTTGATGTAGTTCTATGTATAAATATATTTAAAACTGATCTTTTCTGGACCAGGTAATGAAAGTTTTGAGTCAGCTTGTGGTATACAGTGTGACCGAACTGCCCATCTGATTTTAAGTACAACATTTTAAAACAGAAGTTAATATTATAAAGACACAACATTAATACTTCAGCAAAGCTCTTAAAGTTAATCATGAACAATGTTGTTATAATTATCAAACATCCTTTTTTACATGGATGTATTGATATACGGTGACTGTTGAGTGAAACTTCCTTTTATACTGATGTCTGACAACCAGAGACATAATTATGCCTTGAGCACTAGCTTATTTCCATACAGACACAGAGGGAATCAACTGTGTTCTCAATAAAGAACACAGCCTGCCATTTACTTTAAGTGATATATGAGAGTGGTTTGATAAGCCTGGTAAAAGAGAGAGAGAGAGAGAGAGAGAGAGAGAGAGAGGGGCAAGAACAAATGTTTGTTCCATAAGCAGCTCACCTTACTTCTCAACAGTCTCCTTTGAGGGGTATACACTTGCTGCAATGATCCTCTAGCTTTTTCACACCACTGGAAAAATAGGTTCTGTCAAACTCTGCAAAATACCCATTGGTGGATGAGGAACCAGTTCAAAGCCCATTCATGCACTTCATTTTCATCACTGATGTGTGGGATGGTGAAAGAGCACTTGTGTACATGACAACCTCAGCCTTTTCTCAGCCAATGCAAGTTTCAAACTATCCAACAATGAAGCATAAAAGGGTCCAGTTACAGTTCTGCCTTTTTCCAAGCAATCTATGAAAATTGTTCTTCAGGGATCCCAAAAAGGAGTGGCTGTCACCTTAGCAGCTGACAAAATGGTCTTTGCCTTCTTCAGTGCACTTACACCAGCCTTTGTCCATTGTTTTGACTTCTGTTTTGACTCCGGTGTGTAATGATGGATCCAGGTTTTTATCAACAGTCACAAATCGGCGAAAAAGTATTTCGGAAAAATATCATGCACACAATTCTGAAGATAGCAATAGTTTACAAGTGCGAGAATCATTGCACAATCAGCTTAACAGCTCATGTGATTAAACATTGTCAGGCATTGTATTGAAATGTTCTGCAAGATGGGCTTTTGGTCGAATGTGAGCAATCACAGCGCCCACCTTAGCCACCTCAACTTCTTCAAAGCCAATTTCCTTTGCAGGATATTATGCACTCAGTTGAGCTGTCTGCAGCCTCAGCAATCTCATGAATTTTTATTTGGTCTTGCATTATCATATCATGGATTTTGTCAATGGTCCCCTAAGTGATGACATCAACTGGATAGCTGGAGTGTGCTTTATCTTTGGTGCTTGCCCAACCACATTTAATTTCATTAATCCAAAAGTAAATGGTCTTCAATGATGGTGCAGTGTCTGGATGAACTTCATCCAGTTCTGTTTTGATTTGTTTGGCAGTCCAACCCTTCAAATGAAAGTGTTTCATAATGGCATGACAATCAGTGTTCACCATTTTCTATTGCTGGTGTACTCACCAATTCAAATGGCTGTCAACAATGAACTGTACACCGTACAAGGTTGAAATTCTTTATACGATCCTTAGAATAATCAAGTTCACCAACCAGGAAGGTGCAACCAAAATGTTCCATTCTTTCACATAAATTTACCAGACTTATCATACTACTCTCATAGTGAAATATCAGAAAAATCATTATTTGAAATGGGCCTCCTATTGAATGTGGGTCTGTCATGTTAAAAAATTTAACCAAGTAATATGGATGGAAGTATTAATTCCTTTCTAGGAACTAGATTGGTGGGTATACTGAAACGGTGCATTAATAGTTATAGTTTATTTTTTGTCATTGATCTGTTTTACAATGGTTTTAGACATGTTATGTTGCAAATTTATACAGAAATAAACAAATTTCTTGGAAATTTGCCATTTTATACATGAAGTAATTCTGTAGTAATGTTTACTGATAATATTTTTAATCAGTGATATATGATCACTTGCATTGATTTATGCAACAGTCTAGCATTCATAGGGAAAGTCTACAATCTAATTGTTCTTGTCATACTGCTAATAATAATAAATAATACATTTAGAAGAATTTTTTTAGTTCACCTATGTTAAACTCGCAGCATAGAAATATTAGGACATTTATACATTACTGCAACACTACATCTTAGTCTGTATGTTTTCTTATGTATTTTCAGCACTACATTTTGTTTTCCTTTTCGTCCTTTCAGGAAAATTTGACATTCCAACTTACATTTGTCCTATGGATTTGGCAACAAGTATTGTTTTACCTTATACCAGCATCCAGAGATGAGGTGTTCCTTGAGTTTTCTTTTGAAGGTGGTCAGTTCCTTTATGCTCTTGATGCTAAATAGTAGTCTATTATAAAATAAGCATCCTGCAACTCTAGGGTCCCTGTGTCATTTTCAGTCTTTTGCTGCAGATGTGGTAATTTTCTCTGGTTCTTGTGTTGTGATCATGAAAGTCTCTGTTTAGAGGTGCTGTACCATTTACCATTAGAAGAAGTATTGTCTCATATATGTACAAACTTGGTACAGTTGCTATTCTAAAGTCCTTGAATTTGTTTTTGCAGAATTCCTGAGGTGTTAGTTTAGCTATACACCTAATGGCTTCTTTTGAAGTTCTACAATTCTTTCTACATGTACATCTGCACCACCCCATATTGGGATACAGAACAATGTGTGCGGGAAAATAAGTCCATAGTACATTTTAAGCAAGGTTTCTGTGTCCACCGTATAGCACTTTTTATCATTAAAAATATATTCATACTTATTTTGGAACAGATCCTGTCAAAATGTTCTCCCCATATCAGAAATTTGTCCACATCTATACCCAGAATCCTGTTACAGTCCACTGATTCTAAGTGTACATCACCAACGCACAGAGTAAATTCCTCTGCTCCGCTGGTTCTGTTTGTTTTGAAATTTGTACACTTAGTTTTGTTGCTGTTTGTCAATAAGTTACTTTCTGTAAAATACCTTTCTGCCATTTGCAAGTTCTCACTGGCTCTTTTTTCCTTCTCCTTCACTGAGTCACTACATACTAGGAAAGTTGTGTCATCGCCATACATGATCACTTTTTCATTTAAAGCAGGGGGCTTTTTTCACCTGCAGAAAATCAGAGCACACATTTCTCTCTGTATTTCCCAGATTTATGTTTTATTTCCTTTCCCCTCTTATGCCATTGCAGTTCAGTTTCTGTAGAAGATTCTCATGGCAGACACAGTGAAATGGTTTGAAAGGTTTAAATAGACACTAGATACTTTTTTTTTTATGATCCAGTTCCTCACTGATGTGGGTTACAAGGTTTGTCACTGCATTCTTGGTGGATTTTCCTTTTCTAAATCCATGTTGTGCACGATTTAAGATGTTATGCTTCTCTATGATGTTCATAAACTTATCTTTAATCACTGCTTCTAATATTTTTGACAGAACAGGTGTGATCATTATGGGCCTATAGTTTCTGGGGTTTCCTTTATCCCCTTCTTTGAATACTGGCAAAACTTAACTCATCGTTAAACATTTTGAGAATACTCCTTGCTTCAGTACTGAATTTATCAGGAATGCTAGAGGCTTAGCAAGATATCTAGCACAGTGTTTGACCATTTTTGCTGAGATGACATCCAGACCACCTATATTTTTATTTTTTAGTGCTCCAAGTTTTTAAGAACTTCCGATTCATCTGTAGGGAGGAGGTATAAACTCTTGGGCACCTTTTTGGGTCTTTCCGTTCTTTTTGGTACTGATATGTTTTGTTTTAGAAGTTTCTCCACTATAGCTATATAGTGCTGGTTGAAAATATTGTACACTTGTTGTGTCACTTCTTCCCTTCCCGTGTCAATGCTATATTTGTATCTTTCAAAGCATGCAATTCTTTTCTGTTTTCATAATTCCATACTGTTCTAAATATGTTAGAAGAAGATTGTATTTCAGATTTTTGGTGGCTGGCCTTTGCTTCTCTTATCATTGTGTATGCTTTCTTCTTACACTTGTAAGCCTCATGACTGACCTGATCTTTTCTTTTCTGATACGTTTGAAAGAGTTCAATCAGTTCATCTCTTAATTTTTTAATTTCTGTGGTGAACAATTTTTTGTTTGGTTTACCCCTAATAGTTCTGGATAATTTAGGACAAGCTGTATGTATGTGGTGTCTTAATCTGCCACAGAAAGATTCTCGCCTCTTTCTTTGCAAGCCTCCATAAATCAAGCAATGAATTTCCTGCAAGCCAGTGTAGCTAGCACATTACAACAGACTGAAGTAACAAGAGTCATCATTCTGGAAATTGAAAAAGTCATTAAATCTTTCAAAACTAAAAACTCCACCGAAGTTGACAACATCTCTAGCAAATTATTAAAATCCTTCTGTCCTCTTTGTAAATATGATCCCACTTTGCTTCTTTTAGAAAAAAAAAAAAAATGTAGGTCGCTCAGATTTCTAAGATTAGTTTGTCTAAATTCAGCCACTACATTTTCCTCAGTTTTTATGTGATCTCGCAGTTCAGTTGTTTGTCCAAAATGGTCTGAAACAACAGTATTTATAACCTCAGCTTTTTGTCTGTCTGTAGGTGTATTTGACAGAACATGGTCTATTAATGTGCTAGATGTTTCTGTATGTTTTGGATTTGTTACATGGAACCGGAGATTGTATGTCCTTATAATGTCTCGTGTGTCGCCACTGACTGCATATCCATACTTAAGTCACCAGCTATTATTACACAAGTGCATTGATTTGGTCCTTTGTGTCCTGAAGTACAATTCTGGCTGCAGTCATTTCCATGGTAAATCATAATATAAATAAATAAAACTCATCAGTTTATGAAAGGTCTTTTACTTTATCAGTAATCCAGATTCAACAGAAGTGCCCCACCTTACCAAGGAAATCCAGTTTAATTATGTGATCAATAAAATTCTCTGCTTTAAGCACCAACATCATAAACAAAACGTGATGGAAAACTTCCATGGGTAACAATATATGGCACGGTAATTGTGCTGTCTCATAAATAACATTGTACATGATGTATATTTATTTGCATACTATCATCTCAACTGTACTGGCTATTACAAAGAAAGCTGATCAGCTAGCACACAAGTGAATCTGAACTTCTTTGTGTTTTGGGAAAGAAGAAATGCACCCAGGCACTCTGTTACTTCAGTGATGACAAAAGATAAGGTAAACTGGGCTAGCGGAAGTTAGCAATAGAAAGTGTGGCCAGAAAATATTTTGAAAACTGAAGAATCTAAAAAACAACAGTCCTCATGTTGTTCACATATAGGGAAAAGGAAGATCACGTAGATATATTGATAGAGGAAATAAGACTGGGAGAAGTTATGGTATCTCTATTACATTGTTGAGAATCATATTAGATGATAAACTCCAATCAAGATAACATACAGACATTGCATGCATATAAATTAAGCACTGTAATATTTTCTGTGAAACAGCTTGCACATTATGCTAACAAACAATCTTACGTACAGTATACCATACTCTTTTTGACCCATGCTTTTAGTATGGAATCACTGTTGGGGGTAACTCCCTCAGCAATAATCCAAAAGTTATTTTTATATTGCAAAAAAGCCATTAGGAACATCCTGAGTAGAAAGTGTTGGAACCCTTGCTGTTCATGTTGTACGTTAATGACATGGCAGACTATGTTAACAGCCACCTTAAACTTTTTGCAAATGATGCAGTTATCTACCGCTAAGTACTATCTGGCAAAAAGTTACACAAATGTTTTGTTAAGATTTCAAAGTTTTGCAACAGCTGGCAATTTGCTTTAAATGTTGGGGAATATAAAACTGTGAGCTTCACAAAATGAGTAAAATATCAAGATCACAGTTGTAATTGGTCAGCTTATGCAAATACCTGGGTGAAAAATATTTGTGAAATTATGGCACAGAATGATCACATATGCTCAACTGAAAGTAAAGTGAGTGGTAGACTTCAATTCATTATTAGAATACAGGGGAAATGCATTCCACCTCCAAAGGAAGTTGCATACAAACAGTCATATAACCCATCCTAGAATACTGCATATGTGTGTGGGATGCACACCAAATTGGGCCAACAGGGAATACTGAATGTGTGCAAAGAAGGGCAGTGTGAAATGTCATGTGTTTTTTCAACTCACTGGAGTCTGCAAGGAAATGCTAAAAAGCATCAACTGGTATACATTTGAGGATGGCCTTCAATTAGCCTGCGAAAGCCTGCTTAAAAAGTTTCAAGTACTAGTATTAATCAAGGAATCTGGGAAAATACTGCAGCACCCTATGTATCAGTCTCATAGGGACTGTGAAGAGAAAGTTAAACTAATTACAGTGCACCAAGAAGTGATTAAACAGTAATTCTTCCTGCAATCTATACATAAATGGAATGGGGAGAAAGTCTAAGATGTGGAGCAATGGGAAGTACCCTCTACTATCCACTTCACAGTGTTTTCCACTGTATAGATGCAGTTGTTGAGTCACACAAGAGAAAAGCTGTCAAAATGATGTGAAACATCTATCTCGTGTATTCAAAGTGAACCTCCAATGTCCGAAGTAGGACTAACTAGTGCACTTAAAAAAAACTGCTTCAAACAAATATAGAAATACAATGAGGAATAAGTCTCAAACTTTGACTTTATTTCATTAAAATTTAATAGGCCTGAAGAATAAGAAAGACCAACTGCTAAGACACATAAAAGATGAAGAATATAGAAGTGAACCTGATATACTTTGTTCTTTGTTTCTCAGAACACCCTATCACTGACGGAATCCATGTTACAGATTGAAAATTTTGTTTAACTGCTCATTACTGTAGATCTAGTTCGTGGAAGGGTGGTGTTGTGATATTTGTTAGAAATAATGTGTGGTGTCATAGATCGATACCACTGGCATCTCACAGTTGCAGTTTGCAATGGGAATGCAGATTTCCAACAAACACAAATAGCGGTCGTGTGGGATCCCGGTGGATCCAATGAAGTGTGCCCACTGAGCCACACCTTCAGCAGCTATGACTTAAAGTGTCCTCTGCCACTACAACATAGGATGGCTGGCAGCAGCTACATGACCAGTCTGTTGCAGTCGTAGTCTTCAGTCTTAGTCAGCCTCTGACAGTTTGCTCATGCATTAGTAGCGGGAGCCTCACACTGCACAAAGCTCTTTAGTTTGCTTCTTATAATACTTGAACCTTATTGCTGCATGTTGTTTTGTAAAGCTTTTTTGCATCTCTTGGAGAAAGCCGCAAGTTAAGTAGAACTTCTGTTTAGGGTATTTGTGTGTTCGCTAATCATTTCTGCTCCTGTCCAGCTTCCGTATGATGACAGCTGCTGCACCACTCTGTAGACCACCTCTCCTTACCATTGTGTACTTAGTAGTACAAAACACACTGTACTGTATAAACCTCCAGATTTAAGCAAATACAGTGCTGAACAGCACTTTCAGGTATGTGGCATCAAGATAACAGCAGATAGCACAACAGTTATTGTGCTGTCAATTTATGGGGCCCTTGCTGGATATCTGAATGTTTTTCTGAGACATTTTGAATCACTCTTATCCCACCTGCCTAGAAAAACTAAGTTATTTATTGTAATGGGTGACTTTTTAACAGAAAATAGAAACAGGACAGATCTTGAACACCTGATGTGCTCTTACAGCTTAGTATCAGTGGTAGGTAGTCCAACTGGAGTAACAGCAAGTGATAGTACTTTAATAGATAATATATTTATAAAAAAACATTAATGTAAAAATTTAACTTTGAAAATATTATAAATGGCATCTCTGATCATGATGGGCAGTTCCTCAACATAAATCGTATAAATGTAGTTGGGAAAACATTAGGATCATAAACAGACAAACCATGGAAAATTTTTAACATCAATTATAGCATGTGGACTGGTCTCCAGTATATGCTGCTGTTGATTTGAATGCCAAATAGAATATATTTATTGATGAGGTTACAAGTTTATGAAGAAAAATTTCCTAAAAAGTTAGCGAGGGAAAATCTGTTTAAATCAGGTCACAGGCCTTGGATTACTAAGAGCATCAAAATTTCTTATTCATTTTTCTTTCTTTTCTTTTTTCTTTTTGCAGCAGCCAAGAGATCAAGATATCCAAATACTATTAGGCATTACAAATTTTGCAATAAAATTCTTAACAAAAGCATACTGGCATCAAAGAACATGTTCTTGAAGGCAGAAATAGCTAACTCATGCAATAAAGTAAGAACTATCTCGAATTTTGTAAAGAAGGAAAGTGCAATTTGCTGTGAAAAATTAAATTAAAAAAATAAAGATCATCTTGTTAGTGATCCAAAAACAATTGCTGATATATTCAACAAACTTTTGTTAATAGTGACAGAACAAATAAGGTTGCAAGCCTCCATAAATCAAGCCATGAATTTCACACAAGCCAGTGTACCTAGCAAATTACAACAGACCGAAGTAACAAAAATCATTCTGAAAATTGAAAAAGTCATTAAATCTTTCAAAACTAAAAACTCCACTGCAGTTGACAACATACATAGCAAATTATTCAAATCCTGCTGCAGCCATATAAGTAAAATCTTTTGTCACATTTTCGATGCGTCACTTAAGCAAAGAATACTTCCTGAAAGGCTAAGCATACAGTTCTGAAACCTTAGAAGGGAGATATTGCAGATACTGCAACCTATTGGCCAGTATCACTACTGTCAAGTTTTTGCAAAGTTTTAGAGAAACTAATGCATGTGAGGATTGTTAAACACCTCAGTGATCATAATGACATCTGCAAAATTCAGTTTGAATTTCAGAAGGGGTTATCAATAAAAGACTGCTTCATTTCCGGATAGTATTTGTAGCAACTGGTCTCGTCTGCTGTAATGATGCCTAAGTCTACAAACATGCGACCACGGTGCCTCACATGATTCCACACGAAGCATTTGCTCACAGTTTTCTACAGCTTTACAATCAATGTCAGAAGTTTATTGTAGCCAATAGTGATTACTTTGAGGCCAGTAAAGTTAATTATTTTGTAACACTCGTTTCCTTTATTTTCTGAGACCATACATTGAAGTTTCCAAAACGCACCTTGTATAATGGGAGATGGATATTTCAGTTGGACAACTCCAATTACCAGTTCAGCTTCCTCAGACATGAGATCAAGGTAGTTCTCACTCCTATCTGCATATCATGCTGTCATCCAGGTTCATGCCAAGTACAGTTAAAAATGGTTAATACACTGAACATTTGTTCTGCCAACCACATTCAGAGTTATATATCTCAACAAAATGTTATCTTACTTGATACGAGGAAGAGGATATTAGTGGTTAACGTCCCGTCGACAACGAGGTCATTAGAGACGGAGCGCAAGCTCGGGTGAGGGAAGGATGCGGAAGGAAATCGGCCGTGTCCTTTCAAAGGAACCATCCCGGTATTTGCCTGAAGCGATTTAGGGAAATCACGGAAAACCTAAATCAGGATGGCCGGAGACGGGAACTTGATACGAAATCCAAACTCTGGAAAAGTACTTGAGAACTGGTCACAGTAGCGGCATGTGTGCGATTTGCTTTGTAGATGCACAGCTCTTCCCTGGGACTCTTTCAATAAATAAAAGTCTTCTCTGCTTTTGAGTTCACGTGTCATTACACCAAGTGCAAATTCTGTCAAGCAATCGACATGACGGATGCCGCAGTGCTATCAATCGTTTTTGTATCATTAATGCTTAGTTGCACACCCGACATGATTTTCGTTTCTGTTGACAGGTATAGCGCACTTAGTTCAATTAGTCCTTAGCTGTCCCTGATAGAATTACAGTGTCAATAGCAAGCGTCCAATTTTCATTTCTCCTCTTTAGATTTTAATTCTTTTTCCAAATTTCTCCTTCGTTTCCTTCACAGCCTGCTCGATGTACAGACTGAATAATATCGTGTACTGGCTGCAACCCTGCCTCACTCCCTTCTCAACTACAGCTTTCCTTTCGTGCCCTTTGACTGTTGCAACTGCAGTGTGTTTTCTTTGCGGTTGGTACGTATTCCAGTCAACATTGCCAAAAGCTTTCTCTAAATTTACAACTGCTATAAACGTAGATTAAATCTTGTCCACTTGATCTACGATAACTTGTAGGATCAGTATTGTCTCGCATGTTCCTACATTTCTTTGGAAGCCAAACTGATTTTCACTGAGATCAACACCTACCAATTATTTTTCCATCTTCTGTAAATAACTTGTGTCAGTATTTTCCTTCAACGACTTGCTAAACTGATGGTTTGGTAACATCATACCTATCAGAACCTGCCTTCTTTGGTAATGGAATAAATTAATTCTTCTTCAGATATGAGGGTATATCGTTTGTCTCTCATACATTCTGACGAAAAAAAAACGACGCACCATGGAGGAATTATCCGAATGGGACGGAAATCGGCAGATGTCATGCACAGAGTGACAATTATTGAACTATATGAAAAAACGTAAATTAGTTACAAACTACGCCGTGCATACACTTTATTCAACATGCAAAGGTCACTACGGATATTGGATTTAGGTTATGGCATGTTCGTTATGCCTGCAAATATTGACGATGATGTGGCGCAAAGGAATAGCGAAATTCTGCACGACCCGCTGAAGTGCCGAAACATCGATGCTATCGATGAGCTCCTGAATAGCCGTTTCCAGCTCAGCAGTGGTTTTGGGGTTATTGCTAAACACTTCGCCTTTAATATAGCCCCACAAAAAGGAGTCGCATGTGTTCAGATTCGGAGAATATGGCAGCCAATCGAGGCCCATGCCAGTGGCCACTGGGCACGCCAGAGCCAGAATGTGGTCCCCAAAGTGTTCCTCCAGAACATCGAACTCTCTCCTGCTTCAATGGTGTCGAGCTCTGTCTTTCACGAATCACATCTTATGGAAACCAGAGTCACTTTGGATAATGGGGATGAAATTAACTTACAGAACTTTCATGTACCATTCGATAGTCACTGTGCCATCAAGGAATATCACACTGATTATTCCATGACTGGACATTCCACACCACACAGTCACCCATTTAGGGTGAAGAGACTTCTCGATCGCGAAATGCGGACTCTCAGGCCCAAAAATGCACAAATTTTGCTTATTGACGAACCCACTGAAATACATGTGGGCTTCGTCGCTAAACCAAACCATACAGTGCATACTAATTCCCATCATGCCCCACAGCCAACCGTGCAGTTTGAACGTCCTAACGCAAGCTGTTCCGAAGTTGCTTTATTTCATATAGTTCAATAATTGTCATCCTGTACATGTGCAGACAAACAAATGATTATCATTTCAGAAAAAAATTAATGATTTATTCAAGAGAAAGTGTCATCTGGCCTGGTCTGGCGTGTCATTTCTCTTCGTAGCAGGACCCTTTGGTTATCATCTGCTTCACCCTTAAATCACGGTGGTACGTCGACGCCCCGTTTTGTTGTCCTTCATGGCAAGCCATCCTTGGGCTTACATTTCAGCAAGATAATGCCCAACAGTGCACGTCGAGAGCTTTCACTGCTTGTCTTCGTGCTTGCCAAACCCTACCTCGGTTAGCAAGGTCGGATCTCTCCCAAACTGAGAATGTTTGGAGCATTATGGGCAGAGCCCTTCAACCAGCTCGAAATTTTGAAGATCTAACGCGCCAGTTGGACAGAATTTGGCACGATATCATTCAGGAGGACATCTAACAACTATATCAATCAATTCCAAACCGAATAACTGCTTGCAGCCGCGTGGGATTAGCCGAACGGTCTCAGGCGCTGCAGTCATAGACTGTGCGGCTGGTCCCGGCGGAGGTTCGAGGCCTCCCTCGGGTGTGTGTGTGTGTGTGTATGTGTGTGTGTGTGTGTGTGTGTGTGTGTGTGTGTGTGTGTGTGTGTGTGTGTGTGCTTGTGTGTTTTGTCCTTAGGATGATTTAGGTTAAGTAGTGTGTACGTATAGGGACTGATGACCTTAGCAGTTAAGTCCCATAAGTTAAAAAAAAAAAAAAAAAAAAAAAAACTGCTTGCAAAAGGGCCACAGGTGGGCCAACACTTTACTGACTTGCTCAATTTGTGAAGTTTCTTCTCTTGAATAAATCATCCAATTTTTCTGAAATTTTAATCATTTGTTCGTCTGTACATGTACAGTCGATCTACCGATTTCAGCCCCATTCGAGTAATTCCTTCGTGGTGCGTCTTTTTTGTTTGTTAGAGAGTATCTCGCTTATCAGGTCGAATTGTTTTGTCGTGGCTGGTTCTCCCAGGGATCTCAATAGTTCTGAGGGAATGTCGTCTATTCCAGTACCACCAATCACAAATAACCAATAACTCTGTTGATAAACCTTTTTGCTTTGGTGACCGTAATCCTTTTAACAGGATAATACATGTCTCTTTGGTGCCACCAAAATGTTGGGTTTATTTGTAGTCAGGAGGTCAAAGATATTATTTCTTCATAAAATAAAAGAAAAATCAAACATTACATTGTAATTAAAACAGTTGTATAGCACAGACTATGTGGTGTTTAGCTGTTTTGAAAAAAATCTACGAAGTTTTATTTTTATCTTCTAAAGATGATTTTTACTGTAGTGTTACCACAGCACTGTTGTCGTAAGGTGATAAATGACACAACTAAAACCGTACGTCCACTAAAGACGAATTGATGGTTTCACATTGGCACATGAACTGGGGCAAACGTGAAATGTAACAAATTAATAACACGCATCTGATAAACAATGGGCACTATTCCTGTTTTCTGTTCCAGGGTTGGGCTCTAGATAACCACGCGACTTGAGACATTATAGGTGCAATACCAACTCAGTTGATTAAGGACTGGGGAGGAAATCAACTTGCCGTAAATGATTTAGAATAACTGAAGTCCACAGAGTACCTAATGCGATTCTAACGAGGTTCCTCCTCAACATGATTCCCAAGTTTTACTACTTACTGGCCTTACACGATCGTCGGACAGATGGAACACACGGCAGCTTCACTAGAAAGTTTAAAATCGATAGGACCTATCTTTGTGACAGAAAGAACGGCGGACACTTCGTTCTACTCTGATTCAAAGCAGTTATGAACCTGAAGGGTGGTTTGAGTATTATGTTGTTTCACCTCTCACGCTCATAATTGAGGTGGTATATCTCTGCCTTATGCTATGTGAAACAGTTCACTCAGCCGCTTATCGAGCAACACAGTTTGATGTAGTATATGAAAAATTTTACAACTTGGAAATTTCACTGAGAAGGGGGCAAAACAAATTTTAGATACGACTGGGTATCTGCTCTCACTTTTACACAACTGAGGAGGAGGTATGGTCTAACGTCTCGTCGATGACGAGGTCATTAGAGAGGGATCATGAATGAATCTGGTTGTAGTCTCGTGAAGGAACCATCCTGGCTTTCACCTTGAACGATTTCTGGCAACCATGAGAAGCCTACAACAAGGGTTCACAGTCTTCCACTGCTCACTGCTCCATCTCAGTCGATCATTTACTCTACGAACCAGTAAGAAATATGGAGTTTCACACTCCTGTCTGACCATTCTTATTTAGATTTCCTTGAAGCTCCTTCCAACTCATTTCCCTATATTTCTTTACCTGCGAAAATGATCTGTCTCTAGTTACTTCCATATCGACGAGACAAACTATAATCTTCATTCATCACGCTAAGAGCTTGACGGGGAAGGAGATGCAAAACTGTCACAAAATTCATTCGGCGATCCCACTGTCAGGACAGAAAGAACAGTTTATACTCCCGTGGTTGTTCAGTCGTAGAACATAATCCTTGTAATTAAAATCGACATAATGTATTAGAAAATTATATTTTAGGTTTCGCAGTAGGACCCCGATCGTCAACAAATTTCTCATTAACTTCTTTAATATTAGTAACCCTTTCAGTCCGTAAATGGAAACGATATACATACACTTATACTTAATAATAACGCTACCACACATATTTCTAAAAAATACCATCTCGTCTCTAAGTTTATAATGAGACAATGATTAGTGGTATTAGTTAAAGATGTAACCCATCCGTCGTATGCGAGATATCAATAATGGACGACGCATCGTACTGCTCTTCTGTCTCCATATTCTCCGCCTTAAAACTGGAACAATGTTTTGCGTGGCAGTTTGCATGAATAGTATATAAACGACTTACTAAAGCGTTACTTCTATGCATCTCATTAGATACAAATATAGCTAGACCACGATGTTTGATTATTAAGACTAGGTTTATTTTTAACTTTCACAGTAACGAGCCTACCCTTACAATATGTTGTGAAATACACTAATACTGTTTCCATCGCGATCACTCAAATTCTTCGAAAAGAACATGAGCTCTACTACCGCAGCCGCCAAAACGAATTTGCTACTAATGCGCATGACAATATTTCAGGATAGCCTACGATCTGAGGACTCTAGGGAAGTTTCAGATTTCAAATATTTGTACTACATAATTTGTCACCTGAAATAAGTCATCTCTAACTGAAGACAAGTCACCACAGTCTGTAACTTAAATCTAACTGTATTTCTTAGAGCCAACTACAGAAAGGATTCCGCAAAACTTTCCCACTAACTTCGCTGAGTAGAGCAAAACCGCAGTTGACGAGAAGTCGTGACATCTAATGCACCTTGAAACATCCGAGGCGTTTTCACTGCGCCTGCTTCCGATAAGATTTCCCAGTCGCACGAAGCAGGACCGCTGACCCACATCCAGGCTGTAGTCTTCACTTTCATCAGAGGCGGAGCTACGGATCGCGCTCATGATTGCGGTACCGCAGACACCCGAGCAGTTCTAGTGATCAATGTGGTTTCTCGGCGTGCAGTATACGAGTCTCGCCAGTGATGAAGTGCAAGACAAATTCGAGGAACAAGCGAGTTACCGTGCGAGGAAGGGCAGTGGTTAGCATACTGCACTCGGATTCTGGAGGACAACGGTTCTACTCCCAGTCCGGCCATTCACATTTAGATTTTCCGTAATTTCCCTAAACAGCTTCAGGCAAATGCCGGGACTGCTCCTTTGAAAAACGTTTTGGCCGATTTCCTTCCCCATCCTTTCGTAATCCGAGCATGTGCTCCGTCTCTAATTAACGCCCTGTCGACGAGACGTTAACATCTAATCGTCCTTCCTTCCTTCCTTGGTGTGAATTATCATCATTGTCTGAGTTGAAGACTACTATGAGAAGGAATTAATCCCTCGAATAAGCTACGGGACTGACAGTGAAGATATATTTAAAAAAAAATACCGATGGATTGATGCATAGGAATTGGCATGCTTAACGTGTGTCCACACGATGCCTCTTTCCACGAGTGCAACCGCAGACGCACGGGAATAAAAGGGTATTCACAAAAATTTGTGGAAATACCGCATGTACGCATGGGAGTTCTCGTGTCCACACACTGCCTCATTGCGCAAGCAGTCTGTTATGGATCCCCTTTTCTGTTTGGAAGCTTGTGCTGTGTTTATTGTGATGAAAAGGCGACACAAAAAGAAAACACGGAAGCGACTGTAGGTAAGGAAGTATCTAAATAAATAGAGGTACGAGAAATACAAAGTGACGAAGTTTTGTTTGCAAACTTCAGGACTAGTTCACACCGAAATTTTAGATTTTATGCTTGGGGAACTGCAGCGATAAGGCAGACGATAACACTTCGTTAGCTAGCAACCGGCGACTTATTACTAGTTTGATCTATTTATTTCGGATTTCAAAACAAAACATTTGTGATTATTCGTGGAACTGAGAAATACTTACGGGAAGTTCTTAGTCGTTATGTGAAGGTTCATTAGCTTTTAATGTGTCATTTGTATGTTTTTTTTACAAAAGAAAACGTTGTTTACAGAACTTAAATCATGATAAAATTGGTTATATGTAGATTTACATCCTCAGACTCGAGAAATTTGTCGGCCGTGGTGGACGAGTGGTTCTAGGCGCTACAGTCGAATCCTGCTTCGGGCATGGACGTGTGTGATGTCCTTAGGTTAGTTAGGTTTAAGTAGTTCTAAGTTCTAGGGGACTGATGACCTCAGAAGTTAAGTCCCATAGTGCTCAGAGCCATTTGAACTATTTGAACTCGACAAGTTTGGGAACTTCATAGACGCCAGAATCCACTAGAACGGAGGTTAAGTTTTCCAATTTTGTATTTTTTCATCATCATTGTCGTTCATTTCTATTTCTAGTAGCTTGTTGAGGATCTACACACACTCCAGCATTTCTTTTGTTCAGATGTCACGCTCTTCAGTTGTTATTCTGTTAAGCCGCCATAGCACGAATAGTCGTCCACAGTTATCATACGCACTTTTCACAAATTTCTGCCTTATTCTTCTCTTTGTACCTACTTCGGAACTTAACGGTATCTTATTCTTTACAGAAATATGATCGGAGACTCTTTCTCATACTTCACGGTCAGGGATTCACATCCCAAATTTTTATTCAAATAATATTTAGAAGTGGCATTCCATACGGTTTTCCTTTGTCTGTAATCATCTATATACTTAAGCATGCTTCCTTTGGAGTCACCAGATGTTAATACATATAAATCGCTTCACAACACAACCTCAACACACTCAACTAAAAAGCGCGAAGATTCTCACCGACGGTAGGAAGCAATGCGCTCTATGCACGGCCCCCATTTCCAGGAGATTACGTATGGACAAATGCGTATCCGTTCTTGCGCTGCTGGAAATTTATGCGTATTTCCAAAGTGGAACACAAAAAAGACATCATGTGGACGCACCTTTAGGGACATCTAAGGCACACTAATACGGAGAGAGAGAGAGAGAGAGAGAGAGAGAGAGAGAGAGAGAGAGTTACGGCAATGAATCGGAAGGAGCCTGCCGAAAATTTGAATATGAATGGTCATACAGGGATGTGAACCCCGCCATACTTCTTGTTGGTAGTTCGGACTGCAAATGACGTAATGAGGTGGTGCGGTGGTTATAACTAAACTTATGATGTAGGCTTTGCGTGGTGTCACGAAATCGTTCGAGGCGAGTGCTTGGGTGGTTCCTTCACGACATCACAGTCAAGACCCTTCCTGATTCTCGGCCGATCCTTGTATTGGTGCTCCCTCCCCATTGACCCCATCGTCGACTTGTAGTTATGGCCAATCTTCGTGAGTTGGACACGCAAGTGAAATATGACAATATTTGACACTTTTTGTTTTTTGATATGCATGATAAGTACGGTATCACACGCATTCGCAATCGCGTGTCGGTATGTTCGGTGATACACAACCGAAAACGGCATCAATTACTCTGTAATGATCTACTAAACACCGGTGGGTCTTACATCGAAGCACCAAGCCGATTCCACTATCAGATTCTAGAAAGTTGTCACTACAGTTCAGATTCATTCTGTGGTTGCAAATGTTTCTCATGTAGCATCAAGATGATTACATACTTAAAGGCTACAGCTGAGAAGTGTAAAAACATCGGATATCGCCGTGCTAGTTTCATTATCACGAATCAAGTGCCGATGATTCATTCCCCTGGAATAACGGATTTGTCCGTGACTAATCGAATAGTGGTCAACAACATCTAATAGATTTCTCTCAGAAGACCTTCGGTGCAAAGTTAAATCATCTCAGCGGCGACTATAGTGCACGTAGATAAAAACAACACTAGCTTTTTGAAATGAAAGTCAAATTCCTGCTTGACACTTTACCGTTCACAGTATATGAGTAAATGGAGTAAGCAACCTGTTTAAGGATCGCATCCGACAGTTACCGATCAAGCTGTGAACAGGTGCGTATTTCCTGAACTTACAACCATCGACGCAACAGAAGACCGAGATATCAATCATACTGAACGCAAGGTTTTCTAGAGTTTGTATCATAATACCTCCAGAAGATGGCATTTAATATTAGATTAGGTGAATGATCAGCAGAAGCTATTTTCGATGAGAGCGTTTCATGTAGTGCTGGTCATTATTCTTGTGAAAATTCAGTCTCACAGGAGGAAGGTAATTACGGGATTATGTACCACCATTAATTTTCTTAATTGTTTTTAACTAAATGCTTTGAGAAATCACAGCTTAAAAGGATAATGACACCTCCGTAAATTAAGCTCTTCTTTTTAACAATGCAGCGCTAATATGCACAGCAGACAGGAACCGTTGGTTCATCCGTGAATTAGTGTGATGTTCTGAATATAACTAACAATATGTCTTCATTTATTCTGAAAAAAATGCCAAAAAAGTATTTGTTTTCTTAAGGCGAAATGATCGTGTAACACATCGCGCAAGAGCTTGTGAGGTGAGGAGAGGAGAGGAACCAAACTCTCATCAGATCCTCGCCTTGGTTTAACGATCATTGCTCTGAACAACCTGGGTGTAGTAGTCTGCTGGTGGATTCCCGTTGTACGCTGATCGGGCTAATTTCCCATCGTTGTCTCAAGATACCACACATCAGATGAAATGCGAAAACACACAGAATGCGAAGTGTCACTGCGCTGATCACACGAGAGGTGTGGGATTCATATCCCAATCTGGCAATGATCGTGGTTTCCCTGAATCACATAAGACGAATTCTGATACGGTTCATTCGAAAAGAACACGACCGATTTCGTTCCCAGTCCTTGTCCAATCTGAGCTTTTCATCGACGGGGCGTTAAGTCCTAATCTTCCTTCCATCCTCGTTTCCTTACGAAGACACGCAGGGCGTTGTTTAAACTATGCTCAAACAGGTGGCATACACGCTTTGCCTCCCGCAGATCAAAATGGCATGGTATTGCAAAGCACTCCCAGGGTCAGACCTACGCCGAGGAAAGTGTTCAGATATGGATCCCGCAGTAAAAACTAGATTAACTTTTTAAATCTAGTTTCTACTACGGGGTCCATAAGTGAAGTCTTTCCTCGGCGTGGATCTGACAAGCAAAATGCACGGTCGCTTATAGCAGTGAGCAAACGGAACCCTGTACTCTTGACTAGGATCTAAAGGAGTTGGCACGCGTTGACTTCCTCAGGCCTTACCGTATGCCGTCTGTTGTTGTTGTTGTTGTTGTTGTTGTTGTTGTTGTCTTCAGTCCTGAGACTGGTTTGATGCAGCTCTCCATGCTACTCTATCCTGTGCAAGCTTCTACATCTCCCAGTACCTTACTGCAACCTACATCCTTCTGAATCTGCTTAGTGTATTCATCTCTTGGTCTCCCGCTACGATTTTTACCCTCCATGCTGCCCTCCAATGCTAAATTTGTGATCCCTTGATGCCTCAAATCATGTCCTAGCAACCGATCCCTTCTTCTAGTCAAGTTGTGCCACAAACTTCTCTTCTCCCCAATTCTATTCAATACCTCCTCATTAGTTACGTGATCTACCCACCTTATCTTCAGCATTCTTCTGTAGCACCACATTTCAAAAGCTTCTATTCTCTTCTTGTCCAAACTAGTTATCGTCCATGTTTCACTTCCATACATGGCTACACTCCATACAAATACTTTCAGAAACGACTTCCTGACACTTAGATCTATACTCGATGTTAACAAATTTCTCTTCTTCAGAAACGATTTCTTGCCATTGCCAGTCTACATTTTATATCCTCTCTACTTCGACCATCATCAGTTATTTTACTCCCTAAATAGCAAAACTCCTTTACTACTTTAAGTGCCTCATTTCCTAATCTAATTCCCTCAGCATCACCCGATTTAATTTGACTACATTCCATTATCCTCGTTTTGCTTTTGTTGATGTTCATCTTATATCCTCCTTTCAAGACACTGTCCATTCCGTTCAACTGCTCTTCCAAGTCCTTTGCTGTCTCTGACAGAATTACAATGTCATCGGCGAACCTCAAAGTTTTTACTTCTTCTCAGTGAATTTTAATACCTACTCCGAATTTTTCTTTTGTTTCCTTTACTGCTTGCTCAATATACAGATAGAATAACATCGGAGAGAGGCTACAACCCTGTCTCACTCCTTTCCCAACCACTGCTTCCCTTTCATACCCCTCGACTCTTATAACCACCATCTGATTTCTGTACAAATTGTAAATAGCCTTTCGCTCCCTGTATTTTATACCTGCCACCTTCAGAATTTGAAAGAGAGTATTCCAGTTAACATTGTCAAAAGCTTTCTCTAAGTCTACAAATGCTAGAAACGTAGGTTTGTCTTTTCTTAATCTTTCTTCTAAGATAAGCCGTAAGGTTAGTATTGCCTCACGTGTTCCGACATTTCTACGGAATCCAAACTGATCTTCCCCGAGGTCCGCTTCTACCAGTTTTTCCATTCGTCTATAAAGAATTCGCGTTAGTATTTTGCAGCTGTGACCTATTAAACTGATAGTTCGGTAATTTTCACATCTGTCAACACCTGCTTTCTTTAGGATTGGAATTATTATATTCTTCTTGAAGTCTGAGGGTATTTCGCCTGTCTCATACATCTTGCTCACCAGATGGTAGAGTTTTGTCTTGCTGTATGAATGTCAGATGCAACATTGTTTCCGTGATTATTATGAAATGTATGCAAGAGAGAATGGAAAACGTGTTGCTTGTTGCTTGCCTAGTCTTCTGCTCTCAAAACAATGGGGGGAGGGGAAGAGGGATTACCAGTTTTAATTTTCCGATCTTAGGGACATTTGCTGTCAATAGTGTGTAACCCTCTCGCTACATAAGATTCTAGGCACAAAATTCAACGATCAGACACTTTAAATCTCATCTCTTCACCCTCAGCTGCTGATATTCCAACAACGCGAATTCTGTTCATTAACAAATTGCTCGTGGACTAACCTCATCCTCGTCTCAGCGATTTAGGCACCGTAGGCCTCTGCAAAAAAGATCGCTGAAGTACGCAAGTACGATGGCACTCAGAGTGGCGGTCGTCATTTCAGATCCCTGCAATGGAAGTATTTCTTTGTCCTATAAATGAAAAAGACATGGTGACGTAATTTTCTGATCAGACAGTGGGCTTACATTTTGAGTTAAATCGCGAAAATATCTGTACAAATCGCCGCGTGAGCATGATAGGCGCACGACAACGCAAAACATGAGTCATAATCGTGCATCAGCTCCTTTCACATCCGCAGCATGTGAGAAATGTTATCTGTGAACTTGAAACTACTGTTTATGTGTCGCGACTCCAGTGAGTGTGATGAGACGCATTTTATGTCCATCAGGCTAAGATAGCAGTGAATCTCCTTTCTGTAATTGCAAACGTGCCGTTAGTCCGTGTGATGTAAGATGGCTAACGTATTGCTTATAGGCTGCTATAGTGGTACGGCTAAGAAGTTAAGTTTCCTTATAAACGAGCTTCAGTTTATTTAATTATTAAAATGCAGAAGCCATATGTTTAATTAACTTAATAAAGAATCCACTTCACTAACTGGCTTACTGATGGTCAATTAAGGATGTACACACAGCAACAAAAGTTTTGCATCATTCCGATATGTCACGCAGGTGCTTTGCTATTGTAGTTGTTCCTGTACCGGTTGAAAGATCACCCCTGTTGTTGTTTGTAAACATACATTCAATTACCATGGGGGCTACCTATTGACAGAACTCCGCAATGGACTGGATTGCAGCAGTTCAGCTGAAAGTAGAGCACCAGCTGGCACGCAGCAGAGTCGTCTGTGGAACAGTACAGTGAACATTCATCATGCCACGAAGGACAATAGGGAGCAATGATCGAGTCCGCATCATCACGTTAGGCACAGAAGACTTGTTAACCAGGGAAGCAGCTCTAAGTGTGCACCGGAGTCAAAACGATGTGGAGTGGATACGGAACCGCTTCCAGTTGACAGGTAATGTTGAGGACTTACACCGCACAGGCCGTCCTCATTCGACAGGTCTACGGGATCATCGATACCTACGACTTTTGCGTCAAAGAAATCGTGGACCGATCGCTCCAGAACCGAATTCGGCGTTCGAAGAGGGTACAGGACATTATGTATCGCTTCAAACTGTTAGGAGACGATTGCATGATGGGAATCTCTATGGTCGACGACCATGACGAGCATTACGCCGTACACCGCGTCACCATGGACTCCGTTATGGCCGAACGGTTCTAGGCGCTTCAGTCCGGAACCACGCTGCTGCTACAGTCGCAGGTTCGAATCCTGCCTCGGGCATGGATAAGTGTGATGTCCTTAGGTTAGTTAGGTTTAAGTAGGTCTAAGTCTAGGGGACTGATGACATCAGATGTTAAGTCCCATAGTGCTTAGAGCCATTTGAACCATTTGGACTCCGTAGGCAAGGAATCATGTCGATTAGACGCTCAGGATTGCCGTCGTGAGTTGTTTATGGACGAAAGTCGTGTCCGTTTGTACCCTGATAATCGCAGACAATGTGTTTGGAAACATTCGGTAATATAGAACGCCCTCAACAATGTGTCCCACATGGGCAACAAGATGGTGGCGGAGTGATGTTCTGGGCTGGCATTACTTGGGGCCACCGTAACCCTCTAGTGGTTGTTGATGGCAATTTCACTGCTCTGAGGTACAGGGACGAGATTTGTAACCAATAGTGGTGCCATATCACCAACATTTTGGAGACAATTTCATCTTTATGGATGATAACTAGCGTGAACACGTTCCTTCGGTATGCCAAGTTCACTAAAATGGTGTGCCCTGTCTGTTCCCCGGACAGGTACCCAATCGAATACGTGAGAGATCGATCGAAACGAGCTTTTGTTGCCATCAACAACAACCGCATACTCTGCACGACTTACGCTGAAACGTGTGTGTGTGTGTGTGTGTGTGTGTGTGTGTGTGTGTGTGTGTGTGTGTGTGTGTGTGTGTGTGTGTGTCCTACACATATTCACCACTTCTGGGGTAATTATGCTGATACGTACATTTAACACTGAGTTGCAGCAAAGGGAAGTAACTGCTTTTTCAGGACTCACAGAAGGCTACTTGCCCTATCCTGGAAACATTTCTGCGTAATAAAACAGTTTACGGAAAGTAAAGACAGTTTTATTGAGAAAAAGTTACTTATGGAACGTCGAAATTTTGAATTAGAAAATTATAACCCACTTTACATAACCACTGCTGTATAGTATTAGAGTCGAATTCCCCTTGTAAGTAATGTCTTTTAGACTTAGACAACGTTATATAACATTGTTGTTTATTTGCAGATTTTTCTACCAATGCTATCAAAATTTCAAAACAGACGTTCCACTAAAACTGAAATTTCAGATTATCGTAGGCTATCATTTTGATACACTATCTAAAGTATTGTAATCTATTAAACCCTGTCATCACGTGTGAACCAAGATCTGACACAAAAAAAAGAAACATTTTTCGCCGGAGTACTGCACCCTGAAGATTTGGTGTTGAAGTTTATAAAACATGCAGATGCACGACCTTACTGGGCTGAGGATCTTTTCTTGGCTAGGCGAGAATCATCAAGGCCGCCATGAGAGTCAGCTTGAGTGGGAGTTTCCATGGTGTTTCAGCACGGGCTCGAATGGGAATTGAATGGAGAAGGAAAGCGTCCGTACACTTTTGTTAGAAATTATGCCGTCATTTAGCTTACTCAGCTTAGAAAAACAACATAAAACCTACACGTGTACAGGCCCATATCTTTAACGTAAATTGTTATAGAATTGTGGAGCATCTTTTCTGCTCAAGAATTATGTCGGTTTTGGGGAACGAAAATCTCTATAAAAGTCAACATGGATTCAGCAAAGAGGGATCTTGCGAAAATCAGCTCGCTCTGTTCCTCCATGAGATTCATAGTGCTTTAGGCAACGGCGCTCCGATTGATGCCGTGTTCCTTGACTTCAGGAAGGCATCTGACATCGTCCCGCAGTGCTGTTTACCGAAAAAAAAAATACGATCTTGCCAAGTACCGGAACAGATCTGCCACTGGATTCAAGACTACCTTGCAGACAGAACTCAGAACGTCGCTCTTAACGCAAAAAATCGACACATGCACAGTTATTTTCGGGAGTACCCCAAGAAAGTGTGATAGGACCGTTACTGTTTACATTATATGTAAATGATCTAGCAGAAAACTCTCTAAGACTGTTCGCATGTGACGACGTTGTTTATAAGCAAGTAACAACGCCAGCAGGGCCCGTCAGAGAACCATTTTCCATCCAAGCGACACAGACTATGACGTCCCTCCCAGTTCCACTTTTACACGCAAGTGACATATCATTTGGCGCATCTCCTCTTATCCCTCCCTCCTTCATGCAGTAGTTGCCATTCCTTGAGCACTTGCTAAGGCCCTTAAAAATAAATCCAACTCCAGTGACCCGGGGAAATTGCTTCTTGTTCTTCTTTTTAATTGTGTTAGGACTTGTGTACAAATTTTGCACTAGGGGCGCCTCTGACGCCCATTCACTCTGGCACCCGAAGCGGCCACTTAGTGTCGCTTGGGCCGTAAGCCGGCTCTGAACGCCAGGAAGCAGTATTGTTTTTCAAAATGGCCTACAGAGAATTCACGACTCCGGCAGTTGACCCTGAATGTAAATAAATGTAACATATTGCACGTACATAGGAAAGGAAATCCACTTCCGTACAACTACACTATTGGTGACAAATTGCTGGAAACAACAGCAACCGTTAAATGTCTAGGAGTCACTATCCAGAGCGATCTTGACTGGAATGACCACATAAAAGAAATAGCAGGGAAAGTAGAAACACTTTCTTCTACTTACTTAAGAAAATTTAACTTACCCACGAAAGAAGTGGCTTACAAGGCGCTTGTTCGCCCGATTCTTGAGTATTGTCCATCAGTCTGGGACGCTGACCAGGTAGGGAAGGGAGGGATCGGGGTAGGGGGGTAGGATGGAAGGGGGGGAGTAAGAGTGAGTGAGTGTGTGTGTGTGTGTGTGTGTGTGTGTGTGTGTGTGTGTGTGTGTGAGAGAGAGAGAGGGAGAGAGAGAGAGAGAGAGAGAGAGAGAGAGAGAGAGAGAGAGAGAGTGGGGGGGGGGGGAAATCCAACGAAGAGCGGTGCATAAGCACTGCCGAAATGTTCAACGAACTCCAATGGCAAAACCGAGCGAGGTGGCGCAGTGGTTAGCACACTGGACTCGCATTCGGGAGGACGACGGTTCAATCCCGCGTCCGGCCATCCTGATTTAGGTTTTCCGTGATTTCCCTAAATCGATTCAGGCAAATGCCGGGATGATTCCTTAGAAAGGGCACGGCCGATTTCCTTCCCCATCCTTCCCTAATCCGAGCTTGTGCTCCGTCTCTAATGACCTCGTTGTCGACGGGACGTTAAACAGTAATCTCCTCCTCCTCCAGTGGCAAACGCTACAACACAGGCGTTGTGCACCGCGTACAGGCTTGTTATTGAAATGTGAACAGCGTAATTTCCGGGAAGAGTCGGGCAACGTATTACTTCTTCCTACATCCATCTCGCGAAATGACCACTACGAGAACATTCGAGAAATTAGAGCTAATACAGAGACTTATCGCGAATCATTCTTCCCACGCGCCATCTGTGAGTGGGAGAGTGAAAAGAGGGGGGGGGGGGGGGGGGGGGAGATTAGCAGTACCAGAAGTACCCTCTGACACACACCGTCAAGTGGCCTGCAGAGAACTGATGTAAATGAGATGTGGATGTGGCCTACAGTATAGAAATTCAACTGCAGTTTTGTAGAAGCTATTGTGCGTCTACGAAGTTGCAAGAAAGATACCGTTCTGACGTTTTACTGCACTTTCCTAGAAGCTATTTTCCCCCCAAGAACGTCAGAAGAAACAAGTCCTCGACCAGTCTAATTAGGAAACACCGAGACTTGGAATAACAGCCTTTACTCGTTTTGACAAAAAGGATAACGAAGACTGGCGATAAACGTGCGCGCCTCGCATGCTGTCTGACACTTTTTGTGACAAGCAGTTTGCCAGCTCCAGCTATAACACGTGCCGCAGCGATACAACATAGTCCGGTTGTCGCATCGGCAACAGCAAGGCGGTGCTGCAAACGTCACGTTATGTCGAGTCTTGCCTCGCACAAAACGTGTTCAGGAGTGCATGCCGAATCCCTTAATGCTGTTAACTGAGCAAATTTTGTAGGAGGAATTTTCTGCAACCGATAGACTTCATAATTGGGGAGATTATACTCATTAACTTATGTAAGTCAGAATTAAGGATACCAGGTCTAAAGACGCCTTATTTGACCTAAAAAGTAGGTTTCACCAAACTCCATACTGGAGTATACACTGACAGCTTATCAGTCGTGGTGTAGCGACAGCAGGGAGAAACCACGGATATCTGCATCATCCAACGGCCTCGAAACGGATGGCTCTCTCTATGTTAGTTAACTAAGTTCGGTGAAAAACTGCGTTGCCCTTTGTCACGATGACAGGAATGGAGCATGCTGGTGGCTGTCAGACAGATGAGTCATTTTCTCTCTTACGTAACGGGAATACTGAATGTAAGAACAATCCTACACTGTGACATCCACGTAATTTCCTAAGAGAAGAAACGGTGAAATCTGCAAAAGTTCCTAGTATATTTCCTCCAATGTTTCTTAATTACTTTGTAGTTGATAATTACTAGGCTTATGTGGCTTCTGCATAACGGATTTCAAGCACACTTTGTACGCATTGGTAGAAAGAATCTAAATGCAGGTTTTCGCGACGATTCTGTGGTTGCCATGGTTCTCTTCAATTGCTAACTGGGTCTCCAGGAATATGACGTCCATGGAATGCTTCTCCACATATGAAGAGCATACGTGAGATACTGTAGTCTCAAATTCGCATAGGTCTGAGCGGTACGGTTATACGCCAGTAACCGACGGAGGTAGTGCAGTGGTTAGCACCCTGGACTCGCATTCGGGAGGACGACGGTTCAAATCCATGTCATCCCATCCTGAATTTGGTTTTCGCCGATTTCCCTAAATCGCCTAAGGTAAATGCCAGGATGGTTCTTTTGGAAGGGCACGACCGATTTTCTTCTCCATGCTTCCCTAATTTGAGCTTGTACTCCGTCTCTAATGATCTCGTTGTTGAAGGCACGTTAAACACTAATCTCCATCCCCCTCCTCCTACACGACAATCTTGTCAGATGATAAGAATGAAGGAAGGAAGAAAGATTAGAGTTTAACAACTGGAGAACATGTATTACTCATATCGAACCACCCTTTAAACCAGTTTGAAAAATCTCAAAATCTGTTTGCTGAGTCCGTATGTACAATGCTATTCAAAAAGAAGGAACAGATTTCAAACATTTATATCTTCCAAGTTAAAGGTAGCACCATAATTGCAACCTTCCTGGACAGACAAAACGAACATTTCGGGTAGACGTTCCAGTCACGGTCGCAGTGCCGCTGCTGCTTTCTTCTTCATGGAGAGAACTGTGACGGACTATCTAGAAAACCTTCAAAACTGGTAATTTCCTCAACTTGAATATAATTCAGATGACACCATCTTCATCCAAAATGCCTCACCTCATGACACCATTCCAGAACGTTGGATTGGAAGAGGAGCAGCAGAATTTGAATTTCATCGCCGGTGGCCTCCCAGGTCTCCAGACAGGTCTTGTGACTTATCTGTGGTGTTACGTAAAAGACCGTGTTTTTATCCTCGCTATGATTGACACTCTTGGAAGTCTGTGAGGGAGGGGGGAGGGAGGGGGAGGGGGGGGAGGGGGAGGGGGGAGGGAGACGGGGGGGAGGGGGAGGGAGACGGAGGGGGAGGGGGGAGGGAGACGGAGGGGGAGGGGAAGAGGGGAAAGGGGAAGAGGGGAAAGGGGAAGAGGGGAAAGGGGAAGAGGGGAAAGGGGAAGAGGGGAAAGGGGAAGAGGGGGAAAGGGGAAGAGGGGAAAGGGGAAGAGGGGAAAGGGGCAGAGGGGAAAGGGGCAGAGGGTGAGGGGGCAGAGGGGGAGGGGGCAGAGGGGGGAGGGGGCAGAGGGGGAGGGGGCAGAGGGGGAGGGGGCAGAGGGGGAGGGGAGGCAGAGGGGGAGGGGGCAGAGAGGGAGGGGGCAGAGGGGGAGGGGGCAGAGAGGGAGGGGGCAGAGGGGGGGGCAGAGGGGGGCGGCAGAGGGGGGCGGCAGAGGGGGGCAGAGGGGGGGAGGGGGTGGAGAGAGGGGAGGGGGGGTGGGAGAGGGGGGAGAGGGGGGAGAGGGGGGAGAGGGGGGAGAGGGGGAGAGGGGGGAGAGGGGGGAGAGGGGGAGAGGGGGGAGAGGGGGAGAGGGGGAGAGGGGGGAGAGGGGGGAGAGGGGGAGAGGGGGGAGAGGGGGAGAGGGGGGAGAGGGGGGAGAGGGGGGGAGAGGGGGGAGAGGGGGGAGAGGGGGGAGAGGGGGGAGAGGGGGGGAGTAAAATGTTTAAAACATTCCCCTTATCTGTGTTTATTACCTGTGGGTATTTTTACTTTTTAGCATCATCTAGATTGTTCCGAAATGGTCATGATGGGGTGATTAATGTAATTTTTGGTTTCTTGCAGTGTCACAGCTAAATCAATACATAGAAAAGTTTTTTTTTATTTTAAGTGGAGAAAATCAAGAAAATGTTATATCAGGGAAAGTGCTAAGCATAAAAACTACTTGGAAATACTATTAACCCAACTGCTCTTTTTAACTGCAACGAGGATGTCAGTTACCTATCTCTAGTTAAAGGTAGATGGTAATAGTCTCCAGTGCTGCCAAATGTATGAGTGAGAACTCAAGTTCAAGACTGAAAGAGAGAGACGAGATGTCCACTGCTCACAAATTAAAAGTACCAGATTTAAACGATAATTCTATTTTTCGATATGCTTACTGCCAATCATAAGGGTTCAACTAATGCGCGATAAATGTCTTGTGAATTATCTTTACACCAGCATTTACTGACTCTCGGGTTTTTGCTTTAACCTCCATCATTTTTTTTACATATGAGTCTTTGTTGTAATGAGGCCTATAATAACAAACTATGAAGTGTGGCATAGTTGTCGGAGAAGAGGAAATGCCGAAGACACTATATTTGGAAAAGAACAGTCACGACTTTTTCCCCTCTAAATCGCGGAATGTGCAATGCTGCAGTGATTGTTCTGCACTGCACTTCTGCCTAGGTCGGACCAATGCCCTCTCCAGCCTCGCAATCTCACCTAACGCTGACGAAGCATCTGTGATGAAGCATTTGCACGCACAACTTGTTTCTGAATGTAGTTAGTCATAGTGTGCACGTTAAAGCTCACACAATACTACGTACAGAAAGCTAGTTAAAACCAGATATTGATAACAGTGAGATTTTTTGGGGACAGTTTAGGCGTGTATTGGAAAGATGGGCTAATGGTTAATGGAAGTAGAGTATTTGTCACAGTAGACAAAAAACCTCAAATCGACAAACACACAAAAAACTGGATATAAGATTGTCTGGGCAAGACAAGGGTGGGCATAAATTTAAAAAAGGCCTCTTCTACCCACTAGCAGACTCACCTTCAGATGAAACCGAAACTTTCTGAGGAACCCTGAACTCAGTAATAAGTATGTTCCCCAATCATACTGTCATCACTAGAGGGGACTTCAATCATGCAACAATAAATTAGGAAAACTTCAATTTTGTAAGTGATGGGCGTGACAAGTCATCCTGTGAAACATTACTAAATGTGTTCTCTGACAATTATCTAGAACGGACTGTTCAGAAGCTCTCTCGTGATGGAAATACACTGCCA
Source organism: Schistocerca serialis cubense (assembly GCF_023864345.2). Taxonomy (NCBI): domain Eukaryota; kingdom Metazoa; phylum Arthropoda; class Insecta; order Orthoptera; family Acrididae; genus Schistocerca; species Schistocerca serialis. The sequence goes on along the minus strand of NC_064640.1, from coordinate 857,052,999 downwards.
TACAAAACTATTGAACCAAAAAGGAGAGGAGAAAATGAATCGAAACTTCACGGGTTGAGAAGGAATGTGATGCAATTTCCGTGATTACAAAATCGAGACAGATTTACTAAGAACTAGGTAATATCAGCCCACTTATCAATATGACGCTGCACCCCTTCCAGCCTGAATGAATACACTGATTCAGCTAGAAAATTCGTCACTAAGCAGTTGTATCCTCTCCTGAGACAAGCTGGACACCGAGTATTGTAACTAGTCCTTGGTATTCTGGACACTGGCACTGGGACAGGGTTGATGTCCGAACTGGTCCCACACATGTTCTATTAGAGACAGAGCTGGGAATCTTGCTGGCCACAGGTACACCTCAACAGCACACAGATACGAGGGTTATTCGGAAAGTAAGGAACGATCGGTCGCGAAATGGAAAACACAGTGGAAATCTGATGCAGCTTTGCACAGATGCGTTGGGCACTGTGTCTAGTACGCCCGTCGATCGCATCATGTCGCTCTTTTCAGTTCTGAGCTCACAGTGAGAACGTAAAGATAGCTGGAAAATAGCGTCTCCCGCCAAGTATGAGGGCCTGGCGAAAGATTTCGCCTGAAGCTAGGCAATCCACATAACATAACTGTCATGCAGTTCGTTCTACACGACATTTCTCGGCCGCACTCTGCAGGGGCAATGAAGATGCTCCTGAAACGTTTTCCTTGGGAAGCGTTTGATCGCCCAGAATACAGCCCGTAATTGGCTACCCTTGAGGTTCATCTCTGCTCAAATGAACCGCTGGCTATGAAGACAATATTTTGACACAGACAACGAGCTGCAGTCCAGAGCAGAAAATTGTCGAAAAACACTGGCGGCTGTCTTCTACAACGAGGTGTAATGCATATGTGCATTCCCTTCACATGTTTAAGCTAAGTGTTATGCACATTTATGCCATTGGGGATGCTCAGCAGCAGCTAGGTTACATGTACATTTAACAATTAAGCGTCACCAAGGAGCATTGGTGATGAAATCATAGGAGGCAATGTTGTGCAACCTTAGTAGGGGCACGATCCGACTATTTGGGAGTAGGATCTTACAATCTGAGACAGTGTTCCGAGACAAACTTCCATCACAATGTCCGCAAACGTGACGTCAGATCCGCCTAGCAACAGCGATCTGAATGCCCATTGGCTGAAAGTTTGGAGTTATATATATGTAGGGAACGAGAGAAGTGTCCTTCTTGGCTGAGGGAGAAAGGTTGGGTGGTCTCTCTTGTCCTTCGGGAAGACAGGGTGAGTCAGTCACGAGGAGCCACTCAAAATGCACGGTCGAGTAACCGGGCCGGCTCTAAAAGAATGGTCGCGAGTACATATTTCTGCTGTTAAACAAGCTAGAAAGTGAAGTTATTAGTTGTCAGAACGCCATGTGTCGTGGGCAGTGTCTATCATTATCTTAAGTCAGAAAACTGTGTTAATGTGTGTAAAGGGTCGAATATGAGCCGCCATATTGCAAATACTGATTCTGTGACGTGTGTGAGAAAGCAATTTCTGTATTAAAACAAATATAGTTCAAGCGTTGTTGACAATTAACAACTGGCATCCCTAAACACTCCGCTTCAGCAGGATCATCACATACATGAAACCTGGCGACTGAGCGCTGCTACTGCGCTACGAGGGACTTACCGAAGCAGCAAGACACCACGTTAGTGATACTGCCCAGAGAAGTACTTCCTTCTCGCTACAATGCCACTGAGGGTGTTGTAGAGGGAACTGAAAAGTTGGTACAACGCTACGACAGATGTCTAAGTCTGAGCGGTGACTGTGTAGAGAAGTAGGTGGAAGGTGTAGCTAACTGTTGCAAATAAAACAGTTTCGATTTTCACGGTGGTTTCATTTCTCGACCTATCGTTCCTTGCTTTCCGAATAGCCCTCGTAGTTCATAGAGAAACTAGCACCTGTGGACGAGCATTGTCTTGTTGAAAAATGGCACCACAATACTGTTGTGCGATAGGTAGCACATGATGATGCAGGACGTCCGTGACGTACCGCTGTGCCGTCAGATTTCCCTCAATCACTACCAACCGTGACCTCATGTCATACTCGATGGATCCCCACACCATGATGCCCAGAATAACATCACTGTGCTTCTCCAAACCATTGGAAGAGTGGGACCTCTCCCAAAGTCGCCGCCATACTCGCCGACGACATGTCATCCGAGGTAGTGCAGAACCGTGCCTCATCGCTGAACACAATATGACGCCATTTAACAGTAGTCCATGCTTCCTATTCACGGTACTACTGCAAACGCAGCCGTTTCTGTTGTAATGTTAAGAACAGCCTACGTATGGGACGGTAATTCCATAGTCCGGCTGCTGATAGCTTTCGACCAATGGTACGGAATGACAAAATGTTACAGGGAGACCATTACTTGTTGTCGGATCACAGGCACAGATGTGAAGGAGTTACGATGTGCTCGGTCCACGACACGGCGAACCTCCCTTGTGGTAGGCAGACGTGTTCGGCTAGAACCTTGACGACGAGTATGCTTCCCCTTGTGTTCCCATGCAATCCAACATCAGGCCACTGTCACATTCGAATGGCAAACAGATCTGAATACTGCACGAATTGACCAGCCGGCCAACTGGAGACCTACAATGAGGCCCATTTAAAACTTTGTCACATGCTGATAACGCTTTCTCGTACGATTATGCGATATCCCTGGTCCTTCACAGTGATCACTGATCACCCGAAATTTTCCTGTGTCCATCACGTGGGTACAGTACATGCTGGAAAATAGTCTTTGACCGTAAACGGTTGCACAGTAAAGAATGAATTGAACAGCAGATTGAGGTTTTAGATTCTGTCATTTCAAAAAGTTATGAAAGCTGTTGAACACAATCGACCAGAAACGTCACTAGGTGTTAGAAAAGCTCAAGATTAAGACGTGCCCTTTCCAATGTCGTGAGTAGTCAAGAGTCTGCAAAGATCAGTGACAAAAGAACTGCTAATAGAAGATATTCTTTGTGAGCAGAGCTGAGGAGGCAGTGTGCTGTTGTCCCGGGACATTCCAGGAGAAATGGCTCCTGATGTGTCTGGTGAGGATGCGATGGCGGATTTAAGGGTGCAGAGCCATTGATCTGATACCAGGGAAGCATTCCCGATGACATTTGGTCACCTCATGCTCAGAGAAAGAACTATTTCGTGTCAAAGACTTCCAGAGTGCTCAATAATGTTACAATGGACGGAATAAATGGTTTGTAGTCTGATTGTAATAATACTGCGTATAGTTATGGTGAGTAGTTATACTTGGCGTTTCTGGAATTGCCGGCCGCGGTGGCCGAGCGGTTCTAGGCGCTTTAGTCCGGAACAGCGCGACCGCTACGATCGCAGGTTCGAATCCTGCCTCGGGCATGGATGTGTGTGATGTCCTTAGGTTAGTTAGGTTTAAGTAGTTCTAAGTTCTAGGGGACTGATGACCTCAGATGTTAAGTCCCATAGTGCTCAGAGCCATTTGAACCATTTTTTGTTTCTTGAATTTTTTAGTGTAGGCTCTTTGTGCGGGAACTGATCCAGAAATACCAGGGCATAATTCATATGTAAAATGGCACCTAGCCATAAAAAATTCTGATAGTTAGTTTCAAAGAGTTAGGGGCGGGTTCCTAGACAGATTCTTCTAGGTGTAGGAAATTTTTTAAGGACAAGTAATGACTGACTGAATGCATGGTTTAATTTACTCTCTAACTACGAGATATGATATGTTATACAACTTACGTATTGTCATTAGATAGAAATTCTTTAACTTTATAATATTGTAAACACAGGATTAGAACACAATTTTAATTTATTTTTATCGGGCAGCGGATTTGAAGATGGGCGACGTTGCCCGAAACCGGTCATTCTGAAACAAAACCAGCGATCGACAGACAGAAAAAAAAGCTTATTTTGCAGTTACAATTAGCGTTACACAACCTGCGTTAGCTAACGAGACAGCAGGTTTAGTTTGTCAGCAGCAATAAATAAATGTTTGTTTTCTTCTCTCTCCTTGTAATTTCCGATGTGTATTTCTTTCTCAGTTTATGAATTGTTTTCTCATTAGAAGTCTATGTCTCACTGCTTTAAGTCAAGACCGGCGATACATGCTGAATGTAAACGTTCCTTTCCAGACACGTCGGAATCTTTGTTTTAAAACAGTCGTTGTCCTTAGCTACAAAAAATCAACTAGTCAGCTGGTTCTGTGACTTCATTGTGTACTTGTACTATTTCCTTTATGTTCGTTATACATTGTTTTAGTCACGCGCAACCCCAAGAAAGCCAAGGAAAAGAGGCAACTCTTCCGCCCGAAATGTCGTACCGCGGGAGCTCCTGAACACACACGTAAGGAGGTATCGTCTTGCTGTTGCTTCAGATCGAAACGGCCAGAGTCTTTCCTTGTCCAAACGACTAACCTCTCTAATTGTTCCCGCCTACGCACCGTAACGTCACGTCCTCCGCAACATCCTTATCATCCAGGTTTCTGGAAGCAACTGGACGTTGCGCCACACCCCTCAGCAGCTTATGTTATGAAATCGAAACGACAGCCCTGAAGTGAACGAGCAGTTTCTCCACGGCGGCGACAGGTGTTACGTGAACACGATCACCCGTTTTCCTTGCCGAGACGTCCATTCAGTTCGCACACGTCGGCGAAGCAGTCTGAACTAGGATATCAACGTTTACAAAGGGACACAAAAGAAAATCTACTTTTACCGTTGGGTTAGCACACAAAGCATTTCGTCCGCAGCTCGTGGTCTAGTGGCTAGCGTTGCTGCCTCTGGATCACGAGGTCCTGGGTTCGATTTCCGGCCGGGTTGGGGATAGTCTCTGCCCGGGGACTGGGCGTTTGTGTTGTCCTCCTCTTCCTAATCATCATCATCATCATCATCATCATCATCATCATCATCAGTGACAGTGGTTAGACTGGACTGCATAAAAATTGGACTTGTAAAAATTGGGACTTTGTACGGGAGCTGATGACCGCGCAATTTAGCGCCCCACAAACCATCATTATCATCACACGAAGCACTTTTGTTTGACCATCGGTGCTAACAAGAATTTTTTGTTGCCGAGACACCGGAACAGGGAGTAAAGCTAAGGAGTGAGTTGAAGGGGAAGTAGCGGTGTCTGTTCGAAATCGTAAGTTAACGGCTGGTAGAGCACTCTGCTACAGACATGCCCTTGCAGTGCCGCAATAGATCGAGGAACAAGTTTCCGTCGGCATCGTTGCGTATTTGCAGCGTGTAGTTTGCAAATGGTTCAAATGGCTCTGAGCACTATGGGACTTAACATCGGAGGTCATCAGTCCCCTAGAACTTAGAACTACTTAAACCTAACTAACCTAAGGACATCACACACATCCATGCCCGAGGCAGGATTCGAACCTGCGACCGTAGCGGTCGCGCGGTTCCAGACTGAAGTGCCTAGTACCGCAAGGCCACACCGGCCGGCTGTAGTTTTCAAAGTGACGTTAAGTAGTAGTAGTAGTAGTAGTAGTAGTAATAATACCATCGGTAATGCACAGATGTCCATAAGTTAATCGATCATTGAGAATTTGAGATCCGAAACAGGTCTCAAGGCGAGGATGTATGGTTGACAGGAACCTGTTAACATTACACGTACCACAGTGATACGGATACGAAGTACAGGGTATCCACTTGAAACCTCTCTCATTTCCAAACATACTTAAAAAAATGTTTTGAGGCATCAATACTTGCAGTCTGCGGCACTATGTAAAACAATTCAAAAACTTGTGTAGACATTTTTTTAAACGGTTCCTTCTGTTTTGTTACTAGAAATGACTAGACGTAAATAGGGCCCCCACTGAATGGTGAAGTATGCGGAAAAGAAATCACTCATTGCTGCCTAAAGAATCTGCCGACGTGAATTTCAAAGGGAAGCACCGGAAGTTAAGACCACTAAGGCTTGGTATGTTCCTAGTCACCGGCAGTGTAAATTGACAGTCAGGCTCTGGCAGAAAACGCACATCCGATGAAATGCTAGATCAGAGAGACTTTCCAAAGAAGCCCATCAAAATCAGTTCGCAGTGCATCCGAGAACTAAACATCTCTCGCTCAACAATTCACAAATGCTGCATAAACGACTTTGCTGCCACGATTACGAAATTTCAATTGTGCAAGCCTGAATCGAAGCGAATTGCAGCTTCGCACTAATTTACTACTGAGATGTTGGACCGGATCGATTGAAACCCAATCTATCAAGGAAATGTCATTTTCTTTGACTCAGTAACGTTCCACACGTATGAGAATGTAAAAGCGGCACGACATTCGCATCTGGGGCTCGGAATGTCCACACGATTTTCTGGAACATGTCAGAGGCAGCGAAAGGTTGAATGTGTGGTATGCGCTAATGAATGACAACATAATTGTACCATTTTTGTTCGTCGAGCAAACAACAACAGGAACCGTTTATCAGGACATGCTTGAGCAATTTGCCATCCCTCAGATTCTTCCCCTTCAGTGAAACGTGATCTTTCTGTAGGATGGTTCATCACTGCACTAAATTTCTTGAATCTAACATTTCCACAACGATGTGGAGGCCGTGATGGACCAGCCAAGTCGATCTTAGAACATAATCCTTCTGGATTTCTTGTTGTGGGGTTTTGTGAAATTCATGGTGCATGCCTCGCCTGTACGTGACACTGACGATATCTGCAGAAGAACTACGGATAAATAGCCTTCATCGCCCCTGACATGCTTGTGCGCACGTAGAGTGTGTCGCCCAGACATTTTACAAATTACGATAGGTGCCCATGTGGAAATGTATTAATTCTTTCTACAAAAATATGTGAGCTACTTACTTTAAATCACGCCGCAAACCGCAAGTTTCGATGCCTCATAGTTCGGTTGTGATTGACAATTCACCATGTGCAGTGTTCGACGCCTGTGGTACACACTGCATCAGTAAGAAGTGAGATAGTCGTGCATGCCAGTTGAATATGTACTGCGACTCTCCACACTTTGGGATAGTTCGTCCAGCATTGTTTGGGGACAATTAACGCTTTCCTTTGTTGAAGAAGAAAACTCTTGAGGTCAGAAATGGTCCATGGGGGTGTACTAAATTTGCTATCTTAGGGGCTAGAGAGTCCCACACATGTTCACACGCCGAAAGAGCTGAGAATTATTCTCTCGTGATGCCTCCAGTTTGCGAGGTCGTGTCATCCAGACCAAGTTAACTAAATCTGAACTCAGTCTTCATCATCATTGTTGCATATAGTAGCATCTTGATATTTAACGGATGGCAAAAAGATGTTCAGGGACAATTTTCAAGCAATCTAAAGCTTCGCTAAACTTTTGAAGGTAAAAATAAAATTAGCTGGCCTTAGCAAATTTCCATAGGTAAGTTATTCTTTCTTTCGAATTACATGACAGCTCACTGGTCTGGAAAATGTTTCATATTGAAAAATATGGATAACCTCAGGAAGACCAGCAAATTTATTAAGAAACGAGTGTCGAAAACACAACAAAAAATTTCGAAGTGTACACTCGAACATTAAAGACTCGGTGATCAAAACATGAAATGAACGATTAGTAGGGCTACTCGAAATACTTTTCAGCAGTTATAAAGTGTTGGTAGTGTCATTTTTTTTTACAGTTAACTTTAAAAATATAATTCGAAACGTTCGAATATTTTCTCTGTATGCAAACGAAAGAAAAGGCAGCGACTAAGTGTTCCCAATAACGTAATAAGGCCCAGAGCCTAGAGCAAAGTAACAGCGTTGTAAGTGGACACCAATTGTGTGCGAAATGGAGTAATTTGAAATGTAAATTGTATTCCAAGCGTGAGAGTGGAATACTGAAGGCAATACGTTGCCACCTCTGCTCGCTCGAAATTATATACGGGAAGAAACCGACGTGCGCTCTATAGTCTAATACGGAAATGATGTGCCCAGCACATATTTTCACTGATGTTATCTTTAATAATTGATGTTGTATCATAACGACATTAATCTCCGATGAAGCGCAGTTAGGCATAACATAACACTGCAGCTAAAAATGGCTTTTCGCTGGTAATCACCGTCGTTACTTGTCGCTCTCTCCAATACTAGGGAGTTTGTTAATAAGATATCTAGGTCCGCAGTCCGTGTGACTGTGGAGTCACACTCTTCATTCCCAGACGTCGCGGTACACAGAGTGGGTAAACTTGCGACGCCAAACATCAAGACACTTCTGCAATGCGATCGTGTATCTTTATTACTTCATTCAGCAACACATACGAATTGTTAAGTTTCTTGGTTTTCATTATCAATATCCCTCTCCGTCCATGTCCACTTGACCTTGCGCTCCGACTCTAACGATCTCCGCGCAGAGTGGCGTCTAGCTTGAAAAATTCCTTTCCCTGTGCGCGGACAACAAAAAGTCGTGTCAATGCACATCTCAAAGGATAAAACGGAACTTGCAGTTCTAGTGAAATAACGATTCACCAGTAGCAGGAAAAACAGCCGCAAAAGAGAAACAGCGGGCCGGTGTGGCCGAGTGGTTATACGCGCTTCAGTCTGGAACCGCGCGACCGCTACGGTCGCAGGCTCGAATCCTGCCTCGGGTATGGATGTGTGTGATGTCCTTAGGTTAGTTAGGTTTAAGTAGTTCTAAGCTCTAGGGGACTGATGACCTCAGATGTTAAGTCCCATAGTGCTCAGAGCCATTTGAACAATTTTTGAAAAGAGAAACACAAAATAAATGATGTGGAGACACACACACTAGTTATCGCAACCAACCATTACTGACCATCATGCAGGAGAGATTCAACAGTATTATAAGTGGGTGATCAAAACGTTTCCATTCGAAGGCTTATAGACTTGGTACGCCAATCAGGCAAAATCGCCGCGAGCATTGAGGCAATCATCCCACAGACGCACCAGGCTGAAGATACCCGTTTGGTAAAACAGCGTGCTCTGCTGCCTGAAGTCCGTAACTGCCTGCTACACCTACCCGTTCGACAGGAATCGTCGACCCTTCAAGTCCTTTTTTTTTTTTAGGGAACAGAAAGTGTGATAACCGCTCTGGGAGGAGTATGAAACGGGTGCTAGAGTGTCTCCCACTTGAGTTGCCTTAACTTCTGCGTTACGACATATTTTGCGATATGGATACGACTGGCGTCTTGTGTCAAATCGCGACCAGCAAGGAACTTGGCACCGTACCACAACACTGGTTTTCGGCGACATGCCGCTCCAAACACATTCTTCATTCTCCGATGGATGGTTGCCGATGTTCGTCTTTCGGCAGTCAAGAAAAGAACAACAGCGCGCTGGTCCTGTTTGAACTCATTTGGTAATAACTTCGCCATAGTTCACGATTCAGCATTTACCGCACGCAAGTTCGAAGGACACGAATGCCACACTAATTCGTTGCCTATATGTCGGTGCTCATATCCCACATCGGATGCGCACTACGTTGCTTATACACTGCAGCAACGTCCTCAAACGGAAACTTTGTGATCACCCCCAATTAAAAAAAAAAAAAAAACAAGAAAGAAGTAAAAAGGACAGCGCATTACAAGCTATGGACAGTTAGGTAATGTCTCCAACGTAGAGGGTAGAGTGAAAGACAATCGAAAGGAATCGAAGGACAAAAGAGATGGTCACCCAATTACTGGCCACAGTAAAGAGAACACTATAGAAGCTGCTAGAAGACTGGAGACTTATACTGCAGTTGTGGGTGAAATGCCAGAGAATTTTTTTTTTTTTTTTAAGAGATCGATCAAAGGAAGCGAAGACTGGATTGATTCTCCGAATAGTGATCACAGCGTCATAACGTTATGTCCATTTCCAGAATGAGATTTTCACTCTGCAGCGGAGTGAGCGCTGATATGAAACTTCATGGCAGATTAAAGCTGTGTGCCGGACCGAGACACGAACTCGGTACCTTAATCTGCCAGGGAGTTTCATATCAGTGCACACTCCGCCACAGAGTGAAAATCTCATTCTGGAAACATTCCCCAGGCTGTGGCAGAGCCATGTCTGTGCAGTATCCTTTCTTCCAGGAGTTTTTTTTTTTTGTTTTAGGGCGCAAAACTGCTATGGTCATTAGCGCCCGGTCCGTGACTTAGGAAACAATAGAAACCGAAAATGGAAACCAGCAGAAATGGGAACGAAAGTCATAAAATTGGAGAAACTAAAAGCAGAAGGAAGGCTTAAAAATCCACTACAGAAAGGGGTTGGTTGTCCCCAAAAAAAAGCTTCAAATGACTGACGTCATTTCACTGGCACTAATAAACTTGAGAACGCGGTCGGCTGAGCGCGTGTCATCTGCTAAAATCGACGATATATCAGGCGACAGCTGTAGACGGGAGCGTAACGGATTAAAATAGGGGCACTCAATTAAAAGGTGTCTTACCGTCCACAGCTGAGAGCAGTGGGGACAGAGTGAGGGAGGATCGCCGCTTAAAAGATGTCGATGGCTAAAAAGACAGTGCCCTATCCGGAGTCTAGTTAAAATTACCTCCTCCCGACGACGCGTTCGGGAGGAAGAGGTCCAAGCACAAGGAAGAGCTTTCACGTCCCGCAATTTATTATGGGGAAGTGTCGACCAATGCGTGTGCCATAAATGAAGAACACGACGACATAAAACGCTCCGTAGATCGGCGAAGGGAATCGATTGAATAGCTGGCCGAAGAAGAGAGACTGCAGCCTTGGCTGCAATATCGGCCGCCTCATTTCCACAGATACCAACGTGTCCCGGGAGACAGAGGAACGCCACCGAGACGCCCCCCAGGTGGAGCAAGCGCAGACAGTCCTGAATCCGGTGGACCAGAGGGTGCACAGGATAAAGAGCTTGGAGACTGAGGAGAGAGCTGAGGGAATCTGAGCAGATAACGTATTGTATCCGCTGATGGCGGCGGATGTAGTGGACAGCCTGGAGAACAGCGTAAAGCTCCGCAGTATAAACCGAACACTGGTCGGGAAGCCGAAAGTGATTTGGGGTGTCGCCAACAATATAGGCACTCCCTACACCTAACGATGTTTTCGAGCCGTCGGTGTAAATAAATGTGGCGTCCGTCATTTGTGCACATAGAGCAGCAAATGCCCGACGATAAACAAGTGAAGGGGTACCATCCTTGGGAAATCGACGAAGGTCTCGGAGCAGGCAGATCCGGGGACGGAGCCAAGGCGGTGCTGTACCCCAAGTTGTCAAGAAGGTTTTAGGAAAGCGGAGGGAAAGAGAATGGAGCAGTTGACGGAAGCGGACTCCCGGTGGTACTAGGGAGGAGGGGCGGCCTGCATACCCTACATCAAAGGAGGCGTCGAAAAAAATGTCATGGGCTGGATTAGCAGGCATGGAAGGCAGATGGCTAGCATAACGACTCAGAAGGACTGCTCGCTGATTGGACAGCGGAGGTTCAGCAGTCTCAGCATAAAGGCTTTCCACATGGCTGGTGTAAAAAGCTCCAGACACTAAACGTAATCCACGGTGGTGGATAGAGTCGAGACGCCGAAGAATAGACGGCCGAGCAGAGGAGTAGACTATGCTTCCATAGTCCAATTTCGAGCGCACTAAGGCGCGATAGAGGCGGAGAAGGACCACTCGGTCCGCTCCCCAGGAGGTACCATTCAGGACACGGAGGGTGTTGAGGGATTGCAGACAGCGAGCCGAAAGATAGGAAACGTGGGAGGACCAGCACAGTTTTCTGTCAAACATAAGACCCAAGAATTTAGCGACGTCTGAAAACGGAAGGTTGACAGGACCTAGATGTAAGGAGGGCGGAAGAAACTCCTTACGTAGGCAAAAATTAACACAAACGGTCTTACTGGGAGAAAAACGGAAGCCGGTTTCGATGCTCCAAGAGTGGAGGCGATCGAGACATCCTTGAAGACGTCGTTCAAGAAGGCTGGTCCGTTGAGAGTTGTAGTAGATCGCAAAATCGTCCACAAAGAGGGAGCCCGAGACATCAGGAAGGAGACAATCCATAATTGGATTTATGGCAATGGCAAACAGTACAACACTCAGCACGGAGCCCTGGGGTACCCCGTTTTCTTGGGAGAAAGTACGGGAGAGAGTAGTGTTCACCCGCACCCTAAATGTGCGCTCTGCCATAAATTCGCGAAGAAAAAGGGGCAGCCGACCTCGAAAGCCCCAAGAGAACACTGTGCGGAGGATGCCTGTCCTCCAACAGGTATCGTATGCTCTCTCCAGATCAAAAAATATTGCTACTGTTTGGCGTTTCCGGAGAAAATTGTTCATGATATAAGTGGAGAGAGCAACAAGATGGTCAACTGCAGAACGATGCTTTCGGAATCCGCATTGGGCAGGTGTTAAAAGACTGCGGGATTCCAGCCACCACGCTAAACGGTAATTCACCATACGCTCCAAAACCTTACAGACACTACTCGTGAGAGAAATGGGGCGATAGATAGAGGGGAGATGTTTGTCCTTTCCAGGTTTCGGAACAGGAACGACGATAGCTTCCCGCCATCGTCTGGGAAAAGTACTGTCGGTCCAAATTCGATTATAAAGGCGAAGGAGGTAACGCAGACTATGGGTTGATAAATGCAGCAACATTTGGACGTGGATACCATCCGTTCCTGGGGCGGAGGAGCGAGAAGAAGAGAGTGCATGTTGTAGTTCCCGCGAGGAGAAAACAGTATTGTAGCTTTCGCGATTTTGAGAGGAGAAAGCAAGAGGTCGCACTTCCGCTGCACGTTTCTTCGGGAGAAACGCTGGCGGGTAATTTGAAGAGCTCGAAATCTCAGCAAAGTGCGGACCCAACGAGTTAGAAATTGCGACGGGGTCCACTAATGTGTCATGCGCGACAGTGAGCCCAGAGACCGGGGAGAAAGTAGGCGTGCCTGAGAACCGTCGAAGCCGACTCCAAACTACCGAGGAGGGAGTGAAGGTGTTAAATGAGCTAATAAAGAATTTCCAGCTTGCCTTCTTGCTATCTCGGATGACACGACGGCATCGCGCTCGGAACTGCTTATAGCGGATACAGTTGGCCAAAGTAGGATGGTGGCGGAAAACGCGGAGAGCACGTCGCCGCTCACGTATTGCATCACGACATGCCTCGTTCCACCAAGGAACTGGGGGGCGCCGGGGCAATTCGGAGGTGCGTGGTACTGAATGTTCCGCAGCTGTAAGAATAACGTCGGTAATATGTGTGATCTCATCGTCGACGCTGGGAAAGTGACGGTCATCGAATGTCGCTAGAGACGAAAAAAGTGTCCAGTCGCCTTGGGCAAACTTCCAGCGTCGCGGGCGCATGTAGGGCAGTTGAGGCTGCAGTCTAAGGACACATGGAAAGTGGTCACTTGAGTGTGTATCATCAAGGGCGAGCCATTCGAAGCGCCGAGCTAGCGGAACAGTACCGACCGCAAGGTCCAAATGAGATAAATTTGTCGTGGAGGCAGACAAAAATATAGGGACCCCAGTGTTGAGGCAAACTAGATCTGCTTGGTGGAAGACGTCTAGCAATAGTGAGCCACGTGGACAAGGATGTGGAGATCCCCAAAGCGGGTGGTGGGCATTGAAGTCCCCAACCAGCATATATGGGGGTGGAAGTTGACCAAGAAGATGAAGGAGATCAGCTCGTGCCATTGGTGTGGACGATGGAATGTATACAGTACAAAGAGAGAACGTGTATCCGGAAAGGGAAAGACGGACGGTGACAGCTTGGAAGGAAGTGTTTAAATGAATTGGGTGATAATGGAGAGTTTCATGGAGAAGAATCATGAGTCCTCCATGCGCTGGAGTGCCTTCAACAGAGGGGAGATCATATCGGACGGACTGAAAATGAGGGAGAACAAAGCGGTCATGGTGACGCAGCTTTGTTTCCTGAAGACAGAAGATGACCGGCGAGTAGGATTGTAAGAGGATCGACAATTCATCCCGATTGGCTCGAATACCGCGGATATTCCAGTGGATAATGGACACAGGGTGAACAGAAAATGGAGGAATGTGACCAAGGTCGCTGTCAACTCAACGACTGCTCTGAGCTTGCGACCGACAGCATGGAATGGCATTCAGCCGAAGGCAGAAGATCCTGATCCATAGGTTGGTCAGGAGCACCTCCTGCCACCAGCGATCGGCCGGTTGATCGGCCGCCAGCAGTGCGCCTCGGCGACACAGAAGACGGCCGAGGGCGATTTCCGCCAGGTGGTGCTGTAGATGGGACACGCCTTGGCGGAGAAGGAGAGGAACTGGGTTTCTTTGTAGCCTTCTTGGAAGTGTGATGTTTAGAGGAAGGAGGAACCGATGGTTGGGAAGTTGCCGTACGTAAAAACTCTTCACGAGTATGCTCTTTTTTCGAAGTCTTGGTGTCTGACTTTTGGGCTCGAGATTTAGCAGAACTCGACGAAGGGTGAGCCATAGAGTGGGCAGGCGAAAGTGGTGAGGTTGAACGGGCGATCTTTGCGCTGGCCGATCTGACGACTAAAGGTGAGGACGCAAGTCTGCGTGGCCGCCTCCTTTGTTGGCCGAGGAGAAGCAAGGACAGTGCTGTATTTTCCTTTCTGAGGCACGGTGGGCTGTCGACTGGCGAATAATTTTCGAGCAGCAAAGGTCGACACATTTTCCTTTACTCTAATTTCCTGGATGAGCTTTTCGTCCTTAAAAACGGGACAATCTCGAGAGGAAACAGCGTGGTCACCCATACAGTTGATGCAGCGAGGGGATGGAGGTGGACAAGCACCCTCATGGGCATCCTTGCCACACGTAACACATTTGGCCGGATTGGAACAGGACTGGCTGGTGTGATTGAACCGCTGACACCGATAGCAACGCGTAGGGTTTGGGACGTAAAGGCGAACGGAAATTCTCTCATAGCCTGCTTTGATTTTCGATGGGAGTTGAACTTTGTCAAATGTCAAGAAGACAGTGCGGGTTGGAATGATGTTCGTGTCAACCCTTTTCATAACCCTATGAACAGCCGTTACGCTCTGGTCAGACAGGTAGTGCTGAATTTCTTCGTCAGACAATCCATCGAGGGAGCGTGTATAAACGACTCCACGCGAGGAATTTAAAGTATGGTGCGGTTCCACCCGGACAGGGAAGGTGTGTAGTAGTGAGGTACGCAGCAATTTTTGTGCACTGACTTTCTAACAACAGGGTGCCATTCCGTAATCTGGAACAAGACTTTACAGGACCTGCAATTGCGTCGACACCTTTCTGAATAATGAAAGGGTTGACCGTGGAGAAGTCGTGACCTTCGTCAGACCGAGAAACAACAAGAACTGTGGCAACGATGGAAGAACTGACTGTGGCTGAGACTCAGTGAACTTACGTTTGTGAGCAGTCATAGTGAAAGGTGAGGAAACCATTGCGGAAGAATCCCCCATGATTACCGGCGTCTCCGATGGCGCGCTCCTCCCTTGTGGGGGCCCTCTCTGAGGGCACTCCTGCCTTAGGTGATTGTTCACACCTCAGGTCACACCTCCCGACAAACGGATGGAGGGACCAATCGGCACTTTCGGAAGGTATCAGCTCGGGTAATCACCCCTCCCTGGGCCTGGCCGTTACCAGGGGGTACGTACGTGTCCTACCTGTCTACCCGGGGCAGGGAATTACGCGTTACCCTGTAACCGGCTATGCATGGAAGTGCGTGGGTCGGCATTCAGACACGCACAGGGAGGAAGAAAGAGAAAGGGAAAGGAAAGAAGAGAGGTCTCAAACGCCGCAGCGGAGAAAAGGGTAAAGAGAAGAGGTAAGGAAAAGAGAAGGACAAAGGAAGGATGAAGACATACAAGCAAGGAAGGCGAAGAATGCGGTACATTTACAAGCGTCCGTCTCCGGACGTAGGCACAAACCACACTCCTGGAGGGGGAGAAAGGGAAGGAAAGAGCCAGAGGTGAGGGGGGGGGGGCGAAGATGGGGGATGGGGAAGGATGCGGAAAGGGGAGGTATGCAGCCCGGAAAGGAAGGAAGGCCACATTAGCTCGGGGTCCCGTGCTCGCTACGCACGTAGCGACAAAAGAGTTGTGGATCCCCTGGGGGGGTTTTCCAGGAGTGCTGGTTCTGCAAGTTACTCCGCAGAGCTTCTGTGGAGTTTGGAAGGTAAGAGACGAGGTACTGGCGGAAGTAAAGCTACGGGGACGGGTCGTGAGTCGCGCTTGGATAGCTCAGATGGTAGAGCTCTTGCCCGCGGAAGGCAAGTTTTAATCTGCCAGGAAGTTTCGTTATGTCCATCATTCCGCTATGATAAAAAGAGTACCCCTCAACATGTAGTCAAAAATTGCTCTGTCCGCCACAAATAACTACATTTCTGACCATTAAAAGTGCAACACCACGAAGGTGGCATGCAACAAACGTCAGACTGGCATGTAATGCACTACATGCCAGGATATAAAAATGATCAGCATTTCAATGCAACCGCACAAAGCGGGTAAGAGTACCGCCATCTACATTCTGTATACAAGAAAAGATTACGCAGCAGTTTTGTCGTTTGTAAACCGCATTTGAATGTTGTTTGTTTGCGAGATCATGTTATGCCTCGTTTAAGAAGAAGAAACCTCTACCAGTAGGCTTTGGAATTCGACAGATCGTAGCCTGTCGAAACTGTATTACTCGTTCCGTTGTATTGCTACTCGCGGTGGTGAGCATCCTACGACTGTCATGTGACTGGAAGCGACGGGTCTAGAAGAGTCATTCTGAATGCTACGCAGAATGTCAATGGCCCCACGCGACTAGTGCCCGAGAGGATGCACACACAATGTTTGCTCGGTCGTGCAGTGTCGTACAGTCATGTCACGTACCTTGAGTCAGCCAGTGTACTTGTTTGCAGGAAATCACGTATTCAAATGAACAGTGCGACGACATCTGGAGCATCACGAACCGTTAGCAAGACGATCATTGTTGCGACTACCCCTGATGCGGTAACCGAGGTAAGTGTCCAGGCAGTGATGCACCCAACGGCAACACTGGACACTACGTCGACCATCAGACAATCCACGGATCTGTGTACAACATCACTTTGGACGTATCTGTGCGTGGACGCTATGAGGAGAACGAACGTAACCGGACTGCATTCGTCATCGTCGTACATGCCCAGCAAGTGGCGTTATGGTATGGGGTGCCACTGGATACACAGTAAGATGACCTGTGGCTCGCATAGCTGATGATTTTGGCATTGTAATTTTGACATTGTAAGGCCAATGGTCGTGCCCTATCATCGAAGCCTCCCTGACGACATCTTTCAACAAGATAATGCAAGACCGAATGTTTCCGGCGCTGTCCTGATATACTTCGACACTGAGGATGTTCGGCTGTTGCCGTAGCCAGCATATTCTCCAAACTTCTCACCCAATGAAAACATCTAGTTACAGGTCGTCGAGAGACAAGCACCGCGCTGTCCTGATCTACCTCGACACCGAGGATGTTCGACTGTTGCCGTAGCCAGCATTTTCTCCAGACTTCTCACCCAATGGAAACATATAGTTACAGGTTGTCGAGAGACAATCACCCCACCACTTGCCAGCCACTAAAACTGGTAAAATGGCAAGAGTTGAAGCAGCATGGAATGACGTACTTATATCTGTCATCCAAGCTCAGGGTTCGATGCACTGTTGCTACCAGAGGTGGCACCTCTGTGTACTGCTTTTTGCACCCCCTATACCCCCAAACCACTCACAAATTTAATCATGCATTCTTCATACTATACCATTTACGTACAGTAAGTAAAATTTCTTTATTTACTGTTCTTTCTGGTGCTGCATTTTTAATAGCCAACGGTGTGTTATCAGTGCTTATATGGTAGCGCCTTTGAGATTCGATAACACGAAAATTTCAATATTAAGGAAGAAAGGACATCGCATTACAAATTTGGCCACTTACGTTAAGAATTTAAGATAGACAGCAACGGCGATGGAGACAGGCGAATGAAATCAAGAGACAAAAAAGCTAGTGCCGAACAGTTGCTTAGCCGCGCGGGATTAGCCGAGCGGTCTAGGGCGCAGCAATCATGGACTGTGCGGCTGGTCCCGGCGGAGGTTCCAGTCCTCACTCGCGCGCGCGTAATGAATTAACTGTAGGGATTTCATTTTATTTCCTCCACATTTGATCTGTTCGGCAACGCATAGTTTACACTAGTCTTGCCTTAGGGTACGCACAGTTGTCTTCCCGAATTAAAATAAATGAGCAAGTCCTTGTATGAAAACTCCGTATTGCAATCGAGATTTACATCTCTGTTGTTCGATTTAAGGCGGGGATGACAGTTATGAACAAAAAGAGGTTCTTTTCGAAGCACAGTTAACCATTCACGCGAGCTTCGAGTTGGTAACTTTTTTACTCTTCGGTAACATCAGAACTTCCATATCCGTGAGAGAAGACCGGTTTCCTTGCAGGAACTCTCACCCAGGAAGACCTTGACGGCAGAGCGCTGCAAAGATAAAACATGCGGCGAGATTTATCTGCGAAGACACGTCATCCGTCTCAGCGTGATTTGTCATAACGCGTCGGCATGATCAGCAGATGACCGCCGTTGCTGAACTCGCGCCAGTACATCTAGTCTGGACCACCGCCAGCCGTTTCACACCGCCGACTCACACACGTGACTGCGCGCTTTACGTGCTCACCGTGCCTTATCGTAACCCTTCCACAGACTGGATGCCAATACAATCTTTTAGCGGCGCTATACACAAACTACGAGCTTATCGCAAGAAAATTAAAGAAGAACATTAACCCTACAATGCAGAGTTCTTTTGCAATTGTGATGTACATATTTCATTAGCCTACAACATGATCAGTTCGTAAGTTAATGCCCATATAAGATACGCATCTCTGTATTGCTATGACTGCACTGGGAGTTGCTTCAAATATTCACACGGAAGTTTAATTTGTGATTATGTGTAGCCAGTCGCGGTGGCCGAGCGGTTCTAGGCGCTTCAGTTCGGAACCGCGCGACTACTAAGGTCGCAGGTTCGAATCCTGCCTCGGGCATGGATGTGTGTGATGTCCTTAGGTTAGTTAGGTGTAAGTAGTTCTAAGTTCTAGGGGACTGATGACTTCCGATGTTAAGTCCCATAGTGCTCAGCGCCATTTCAACCATTTGATTATGTGTATCGTTGTTATAACAATAATCGGATAAACTATTAGTCATCAGTTTAAACGAGCACAATGGTGACTACGGAGATGGTGTCGAACTGGTACCAGGTGGTCATGTGACCCTCCACCGCCAAATTACTTAATCGGCGCAGTAACATGGGCCGACGTGGAGACGTTTTTGGTTGCTTGGTTTGGGGTATAAAGGGACCAAATTACAGGGTCGTCAGTCACTTTTTCCTGAGGCAAACAAGGCGCAACGTAAGAAAACACCAAAATTCAGTTTGAGAAAGTAAAAGGGGTTAAAAGGAATGGTGAACCACAACGAAAGAGTAAACGAAAGAAACGAACAGAAAGAGGGAAAACGTACGCCACAAAGAAAAGCAGAGGTAGGTATTAAAACCAGAGGGCAGAATAGAAAGATAATAAGACACCCGTTGTAGTGTACCCTTTCAGAAGCAAAATATTTCAAAAATGGTTCAAATGGGTCTGAGCACTATGCGACTTAACTTCTGAGGTCATCAGTCGCCTAGAACTTAGAACTACTTAAACCTAACTAACCTAAGGACATCACACACATCCATGTCCGAGGCAGGATTCGAACCTGCGACCGGAGCGGTCGCTCGGCTCCAGACTATAGCGCCTAGAACCGCATGGCCACTCCGGCCGGCGAAAATATTTCGAAAGCATAAAATCCTTTAGAAAGGGTGATTCATGTTTTCTCAGGAACACAGTTCTGTTGTTTCCGTAAACAATTCGGAGGAATAAATTCTCTCTCATATTTACTTTAACTCTTTATCCAGTTACCTTCACAAGAAGTTCCCTATTTTCAATGAAAATATTACGTCTATCGGTATTCTGGCGCTTACGTGTTTTACAACACGTAATGAGGAACTTTTGCTGATCTTCTTTTTATAATTATTTAGTGTAATGTGTCAATTAAGAGGTTCTGCAGGGTGTCCTGAACATATTTTGCCATTATTGAGTATTCATTTATTGGACAGTCTTTCATAATGAGGAAAAAATTTGCTGTCATTGCTCCACTTAACATACTCTTCCATTATAAAACTAAAAAGCAGCTGTACATCGAAAGCGACAGGACTCTGCAATAGAAAATCTGCAGAGCTAGAAGTAAGTATCTTACTTTAAAGCCGACAGGAAAGCCTTTCTTAGGAAACGCCAAGATTTCGTGTGGGAAGATTATTTTTAGTTGCCCGTTTTCTGCACTTTCGTACCATGTCAGAAAATGGTGATTAATTTGCTCTGGCTGTGCAAGGTCGCCGGTATCTTTACCTGTGTCACGGCGCTACAATCGCTGTCCTATTGACCGTCAACTCCCACTAATCTACTTCATTGTAATTTTAAGTTCCCTTTTGACAGATCAACAGTCAGACATATTTTGAGCACGCCACTTACGAAAGCATCGTTCTACCAATACTGTACTACGGATTGATACCTTTAACAAGTCGGTTAACGGAAGAGATGCTGATCATTACAACTACAGCGGAGATTTCCGGCATGAGTTAGTTTAGTCTGTGCTAGAAAGTCGCAGATTTACTGCGTAATTACCAATTGTATGTGGTACAAGACAGGAGATGTACATTGCGAAGAACAATTCTCAAACTTTCCGAGCTTCCAACAATAGTCAAGAAAACTATTATTTCCTCCAAGTTACACCTCTGCTAATAACAGAGAGGGTAGAACTAAAGAAAGTATGTTACATACAAAGGGTATCCGACAATCCTTTTCCGTCCTTAGCATCCGGTTATGGAACAGGAAGGTAAATAATGATTCTTATACGATATGTTGCCTCTACCACACGTCATACGGTGGTTTGTAGGGTGTAGATTTAGATTCAGGCTTTCAGCGTCTGTACTCGAGTACTTCTGAGAGGCGGGTCAGTGAGGTATGAACCAATTTTAAATTTCGCTCTTTGGTAATAGGCTATAGAAGGATATGACGGAAGGAAGGATGGAAGGAATGTGTCAGTTCATTGGAGACGGCAAAAGTCTTTGAAGTCTTTTGACTTTTCCCTATCACCTACCTGTGCGCAGACGGCATGGTTTAAAATTCTAGCCATTCAACCACGTGACGATAAGTGAGAAGATGCGGTATTGTTTCTCAAAGATGATCCCGGCGTCTTTTGGATGATAATGATGACGACGACGACGACGACGACGACGACGACGACGACGATTGGTTTGTGGGGCGCTCAACTGCTCGGTCATCAGCGCCCGTACAAAGTCCAAATTTTTCCACAGTCCAGTTTTTTTCCACAGTACAGTCTAGCCACTGTCACGAATGATGAGGATGATGATTAGATGATGAGGACAACACGAACACCCAGTCCCCGGGCAGAGAAAATCGGCAACCCTGTCGGGAATCGAACCCGGGACCCTGTGATCCAGACGTAGCAACGTTAGCCATTAGACCACGAGCTGCGTGACATATATATATATATAACTTGTGGTCATGTTGCTTTGCGATGCAAGCAGGCTATGTGCCGGCTCTAAGTTACAGCTTTCTCGCACCTCCATCACCAACAATAAAAACATTACGTTAGCCTCTACAAGCAATTATCGCTGTTCCCTACTCTGTCAAATGACCCATATGACCATTGTAAATGAGGGCTGCCAATTTAGAGAGTGAAAAATAATCTCAGGTTCAGTGACTGAATAACACTAACGATTGTTCCATCCAGTATCGCATTTTCTTCTTTTTCTGAGGCATCTCCGTGTCAAGGGTTAGCGGTCACTGCGTCCAGTCGAGTTTCAGGGACTGTTGTTGTGAACAGACTATGTGATATAAACCATAAGCAGTTATTCACATTTCGTAACCACGACGTTGTTAGTTTCGAAAACTTTTCACTTTGTTACCGGTGCATAATGGCCTGTAGTACGTTGCAATTAACTCTTTCTATTGTATAGCCAAAATATTGTAATTATCTGCTATCGACTGAGTAGCTAAGTACTGTTTTTGTCAGTTATTTTCATAATACCGATACTTTTCATTCGCTGCGTCTTTGATTTTTTGAAAATCTCTTTGAAGACGCCGTGTAAAAAAAACTTACTTTCGTTATAACGGCCGTTGATATTACGATCTATACTTCCACTTCATACAGAACATTAATAAAGCAGCAGCAACTCGTTAAAGATAAATTTTGATATCAGAATTTTTCATATTAAATGAAGAACCTACAACAAGCGCTTTTTTAAAAAAAATGACTTAGATTTTGGGAGTTGACCACAGCGCAACATAAGAAGAAATATTTGGTAAGGCTTACAGTTTGGAGCAAGATTTCAACTGGGTGTCATTTCAGAGATTTCCATGTCAACGTCGCTGCTCATTTATTCAGCATATTGTCACCAGGATGAATGGAATCCGTTTCAGTCGCCACTATATTTACCACTCCGTATATAAACGTATAGAGATACTGCATGCTTGTTTACTAAACTTCATCGAACTGTAGATGTTCCAAAACATACTCGTAAATATAAGGACTTAGGCAGTCTGGCGATTTCGCTTAACACACATCCGCAGGCTCGGTGTTAAACTATCAGCACCAGTGAACCACATGTTAATGTTTACACTTTCCCACAGTTCGCCTTTGACAGTGGTACTCAGCGTGCATCACTAGATCTGCCAGTTGAACAAATTGTCAACACTTGTATAGATCCTCCATGATTGAGAGTTTCAAGTGATTCGATAATCTCAAGCAGTCTAGCATTAGATCTCTGAAATACTGAAGTAAGTGGCTCTGATGAGTGGCAGTATGAAGGGTTCTTGAGTGAATTAAGCAGTGACAGCAGTCAGTGACTATCGGAGGAATGCTACTCAAGTCAACTCGTTCATGCTGGAGACGAATAAATTCGCGTAATTACCGAACTACCACAGACACAGTTAAGTGACATAAATGAAACAGCGTGATACCACATATATCTTCTCGAAGGAACAAGCAGCTGCAAAAAACATCTCCATGTTTCTTTCATAGTATATTGATATGGCATGAGGATATTACTGGATGTATACGAGTACAACTAGATATCTGAAGAGATTGACAGCGAAATTATGAAATCAAGAAACAAACCAAAGTAGTATGAGGTGTAGACGGGAGGTCCGTATTCATTCATGTTCTGAGCAAAGAACAATGACAAACGTCATCTGGATAACATGCTTAAAACTTTAAGTACACTCACTTTTGTGGTTTTTCTGTTTTAAAGATGCAGTACTCTGCACGCAATGTCTGTCAGTAGATCTAAATCGTAAACCGTGAGTCCTTCAGTGAGAAGATTATGCCTACTTTTTAATGACGATGGGTGGTTTGGCTAATACGATACGCCTTGCACAACATCGATGAACTGTACGGCAAAATTTGGCAAACTGACTGACTAGAGAAACACGTCGCCGACACTCCAGAAAAATTGCAAATTAAGAATGAAATTAAATAAAAAGAAGGCAGTTGTACGGTATCTCCAAAGAGAATTATGGATAAGTACCTTATCGAAATAAGAGGTTCCAGTGTTCAGGTGGAACGTATGTGATAGCTGCAACACTAATTTACTTTTCGAAAATACCACTTTTATTTATATGACGTACCGATCTGTCCCACATCACAACTTGAGATAGCTTCCAATACGAATGAATCTTCCTGCAAATTCTGCGACTATGTTTTATGCTTACGAGCTACCACTAACTCCAAATCGATGAACTTTATTATAATATACTACAGAATTTTGAGTTATTGCGTCTGAGGTAGACTTAAGTTCTTGTCTAATATTAGGAAGAAGGAAGGAGGCCTAAAGTTTAATATGTTGTCGACATCGATATCACTATACACGGATCACTCGATAGCTTAGTTGTACAAGAGCAGCGGAGGAAGATACCAGTGCATTTTTTAAAATACTGTCCCAGCATTCGTCTGAAATTTTTTAGGGAAACCAAAGAAAACTTTATGGCCGCACAGAGATATGAACCTATTTGTTCCCGAATACAAGTCTACCTCAGTTACATTTAACAACAGTGACATGGTGTCTTAATAAGGTTACAGCGTTCGAGCACGTGAAACCCTTCATCCGACATGTGTCTTGTTCTGTTACCAGGCCCTTGCAACAATGAGAGAACAGGACGACCCTTGAAATGGTTTATCTCTTGGTACATCAACAGTATGAAATATATATAAAAGTAGGTACTGGCCATTATTTTCGCTATTGGGGAGAAGAATTTATAGATATTTGTATGGATAAGTGTCTGAACTACAGTTATATCCTTATTACTCACGCCAGATATTCATCGAAATACATCGATTATATTTATTGCGAGGAATTGAATAAAAAGTAGCCAATCATTTCAAATTAGTTATCAGGTTTTCTTATTGAGTTTCTCTCTGTAAAATGTTCTCTCTCAGGACTAAGGCGTCGCGAACGTTAGATATCGGTTTTAACAATCATGCTTTTTGTGGAAGAACATCGGTACTATATCGTCCTAGGATTACAAGGAGTGAATATACATGTTAATGCTTCCGTTAATCCGTTATGGAACCAAACAGCCTTTTAAGGTAGTTCTCGTTGCAACTATTGTTGTCCAGGTGCTCCAAAGATAACATGTGCGTGATACTGCACTGATAGTGAATATAAAACAGTAGGAATTTAACTTACTGCATTTGCTGTTCGTTGTTAAACAGTCTATGATGATGTACCGTATTAATCGCTGTTCTGTTGAAAATCTGCTGCGCATTTTATCACTAAGGTCCTATTCTGTCATTAACCCGATGATAGGTAAGTATAACTCACTTGGTTGCGTTAGAATATATCGACAAATTTTAATAACTTTTCTAAAAAAAAAAAAAATGTTACTGTCGAAATATATGGCTCCTTCGTTTCGTATTCTGACAAAAGGAAAAGCCACCAGTTGTAATATTTCAGCGATATGTATGCTTTAGTTGTCACTATCGTTAGTTTTGGTCTCGTAGCGCAGTTTCTCATGGACCCTTGAACATTTCACTCACCAGGTGCCATTAAATAGCTTTGTATTTGTTGATGACTCACTCTACATAATCCTTTCTCTCTTTCGAAATCGGAGATGTCGATATTTTCTGTTTGCTCAAGGCCGCCAGACGTAACGTAGCGAACAAGTCGATGATAGCTAGCTCATTGTGGGTGTAAAATATGCAGGAACCCATTTGATAATGAGGAGTCTGCGATCGAACCCGGTAATGGCGAAAATTAATTGAAATGAGCAATTAAAACTAAGTGACTGCTGATGATTTTTCACTGTTCTTCGTCCTTCACTCACTGCGTGTCTTACACTGGCCTTCCGTTATAGATTTTTCGGTTACTCTAACATTAAAGGCCGCATACTTACGTTACGTAGATAGCCGGGATAAATTATATGTAAGAATACCGTAATGATTCTTGCGCATACACGCCGCCTACATATGTAACTACAATATATTTAAAATGTAATCCATGACTTCTACAGGGTGTTTCAAAAATGACCGGTATATTTGAAACGGCAATAAAAATTAAACGAGCAGCGATAGAAATACACCGTTTGTTGCAATATGCTTGGGACAACAGTACATTTTCAGGCGGACAAACTTTCGAAATTACAGTAGTTACAATTTTCAACAACAGATGGCGCTGCATGTGATGTGAAAGATATAGAAGACACCGCAGTCTGTGGGTGCGCCATTCTGTACGTCGTCTTTCTGCTGTAAGCGTGTGCTGTTCACAACGTGCAAGTGTGCTGTAGACAACATGGTTTATTCCTTAGAACAGAGGATTTTTCCGCCTAGAACACAGTGTTGTTGCAACAAGACGAAGTTTTTAACGGAGGTTTAATGTAACCAAAGGACCGAAAAGCGATACAATAAAGGATCTGTTTGAAAAATTTCAACGGACTGGGAACGTGACGGATGAACGTGCTAGAAAGGTAGGGCGACCGCGCACGGCAACCACAGAGGGCAACGTGCAGCTAGTGCAGAAGGTGATCCAACAGCGGCCTCGGGTTTCCGTTCGCCGTGTTGCAGCTGCGGTCCAAATGACGCCAACGTCCACGTATCGTCTCATGCGCCAGAGTTTACACCTCTATCCATACAAAATTCAAACGCAGCAATCCCTCAGCGCCGCTACCATTGCTGCACGTGAGACATTCGCTAACGATATAGTGCACAGGATTGATGACGGCGATATGCATGTGGGCAGCATTTGGTTTACTGACGAAGCTTATTTTTACCTGGATGGCTTCGTCAATAAACAGAACTGGCGCATATGGGGAACCGAAAAGCCCCATGTTGCAGTCCCATCGTCCCTGCATCCTCAAAAAGTACTGGTCTGGGCCGCCATTTCTTCCAAAGGAATCATTGGCCCATTTTTCAGATCCGAAACGATTACCGCATCTCGCTATCTGGACATTCTTCGTGAATTTGTGGCGGTACAAACTGCCTTAGACGACACTGCGAACACCTCGTGGTTTATGCAAGATGGTGCCCGGCCACATCGCACGGCCGACGTCTTTAATTTCCTGAATGAATATTTCGATGATCGTGTGATTGCTTTGGGCTATCCGAAACATACAGGAGGCGGCGTGGATTGGCCTCCCTATTCGCCAGACATGAACCCCTGTGACTTCTTTCTGTGGGGACACTTGAAAGACCAGGTGTACCGCCAGAATCCAGAAACAATTGAACAGCTGAAGCAGTACATCTCATCTGCATGTGAAGCCATTCCGCCAGACACGTTGTCAAAGGTTTCGGGTAATTTCATTCAGAGACTACGCCATATTATTGCTAAGCATGGTGGATATATGGAAAATATCGTACTATAGAGTTTCCCAGACCGCAGCGCCATCTGTTGTTGAAAATTGTAACTACTGTAATTTCGAAAGTTTGTCCGCCTGAAAATGTACTGTTGTCCCAAGCATATTGCAACAAACGGTGTATTTCTATCGCTGCTCGTTTAGTTTTTATTGCCGTTTCAAATATACCGGTCATTTTTGAAACACCCTGTATATAATGAATGAGACTACACAACGAGTAAAAATCCATTCTCGTATATTTGCAGTCAAAAGAATTATTATTTTTTTTTTACTGCATTATACAGGGTTTTCTCTAACAATTGTTTTCCATTCGTGGTAGATGGCGTTCCACTCGATAGTTATCAAGTGTGCCTCTTTTCGTAATTACGAACCAATGCGTTTGATTATAAATTTCATTATGCGATGTAAATTTAAACCTTTTTGTGTTAAAGGTTGATAGTTATGTTCGAAATTTGCTTCAGTGTTGCAAATCTGATTGCGCAGTTAAAATAATATGGCCAGACATTAACATTTCTAGCAATCAAGCTACTTGTATGGTAATGTAGTTTTGTGTTGGTTGTAGTGAGTTCTGAAACCACCTGAACGCTTAATTTCGGTGGCCGCCCTCGAATCCCGCCATCAGGGTGACTGATTTCGGTGTGTGTTTCCACTTCGCACTTGCATCGCGGATACCGGCGGGATACAATCCACAACCTTTGTAATAATATAAAATGTCCTTGCAGTGATAGTGGCCGACGCACCTGCCGTGGGTGCTCACGGAAAACAAGCACCCCAATGGTGAGAGGAAAGGGGACTCACTGAAACCTAACACCACAATGCTGAGAGGCAAGGGAACTCATCGATATTACGCATCTAGAAGGGAACAGAAAACTGTTAAATCCCCGTCGTTGTTCGTGGGCCCTGCTACACACACTTTCTAACTGAACATTGACGGCTAACCATTCTGTACTGTAAAATCAAATTTGCTACACTAAAATAAATTTCGAAAATAAAGTATCACCCATCAGAACACAAAGGTTTACATTTACATTCTAAATGGTATGTGGAATCAAATGCGTCTGTTCTTAATTGCAGTAACAGGCACACTTGATATATTTCGATTACAGCTCCATCTATCACGAATGGAATCCAATTTTTTAAGTAAACCGTGCGCGTTTTTTGGGCGTAGAATCCGAATATGCAATGAAAATTGGGGGCTCCAATGTGAAAATACGAAGTTGACCCCGCTCACGCAGGTGGGGTGGTTACAAGGTGACCAGTTTTAGCGCAAACTGATGTACCCTTCACGAATATTAACTTTTCACCCAGAACATTTTCTCGTACGATGCGTTGTTCAAATGGTTCAAATGGCTCTGAGCACTATGGGACTTAACATCTGAGGTCATCAGTCCGCTAGAACTTAGCACTACTTAAACCTAACTAACCTAAGGACATCTCACACATCCACGCCCAAGGCAGGATTCGAACCTGCGACCGTAGCGGTCGCGCGGTTCCAGACTCAAGCGCCTAGAACCGCTCGGCCACTCCGGCCGGTGATGCGTTGTTATCGAGATATTTCATAGTCTCAGGTTAAAACAGACACCCTGGATAACACAGAGCTGTAGCGTTTCTGTGAGGCACTGTAATCAGTATAGTCGTATCCACCTGAAGTAGGGTCAAGTGTTTTCTCTGGTACAGGTTATCACCGAGCGAGGTGGGCAGTGGTTAGCAGACTGGGCTCCCATTCGGGAGGACGACGGTTCAATCCCGCGTCCGGCCAACCTGGTTTAGGTTTTCCGTGATTTCCCTAAATCGCTCCAGGAAAATGCCGGGATGGTTCCTTTGAAAGGGCACGGCCGAATTCCTTCCCCGTCCTTCCCTAATCTGATGAGACCGATGACCTCGTAGTTTGGTCTCTTCACCCAAAACACAACCCAACCCAACAGATAATCCGAAGGTGGTCGGAGTACGAACTAAAACATTGTTACAATAAAGAAACAATACAGCTCCGTATAATTTAATGCAGTTCCGAAAATTCCTGAAACCTGTCTAACATCACCTACAGAAAATTGTTAGTCTTTTTTTTAAGTCGTATAAAGTGACTTAACAGAAAAAATATATGATTAATGCGTGAATGAATTCTACATAACAAGCAACTGGTTTAAACGCGAATTGAGTTATTTTACAAGAAGCAGACTAAACAATCGTGGGTTAAGATATTCTAACAATCAGCTGCAGTTGTCGGACCACAGGCGACAATACGCTACGACGCGTTCGTCCTTGTCAGTGAAACACTGTATAACGGCGAAAGCGTGGGAGCTGTGATGCAGCCTTCACCACGAAGTAGTGTAACAAGTGAGCGAAACGCGAGGAAGACGTACCATGATGGTGGCGGCGGCCCAAGCTTCTGCGCGGAATGCTGCTTGCGGACTGCGCCGCGCTGCCGCCTGCGGCCGCTATACGTGCAGCCTTGCCCCCTCCACGCGGCCGCCTTCCACGTTTCGAAGAAAGTCCAGCAGTTCCTCACGTGCTGTGTCATCGCCGCCGCCGCCTTGCCTCGAGACACGCGGGGAAGCACTCTGCCTGACCCGTTTAGCTACATCACGTGCGCACTGTCACTTTCAGTCTCCCAGATCTCTTCCCTCCGAACACACACTCTAACAAGGGGAGGCCACGACGTTTGGAACGCGGATTTACTGCAAACTTCGTACACTCGTAGTACTCCATGAGCACAACAAAATGTGTAAGCAGTAGAGCGTACTTCTCAAGCGTTATTGAGAAAATCGCAAGGTAATTTCGGTCGTCGAATATACAGGGTGTTACAAAAAGGCACGGCCAAACTTTCAGGAAACATTCCTCACGCACAAATAAAGAAAAAGATGTTATGTGGACAAGTGTTCGGAAACGCTTAATTTCCATGTTAGAGCTCATTTTAGTTTCTTCAGTATGTACTGTACTTCCTCGATTCACCGCCAGTTGGCCCAATTGAAGGAAGGAAATGTTGACTTCGGTGCTTGTGTTGACATGCGACTCATTGCTCTACATGAATCACGTCATCAACACATTTTCTGTGAACGTTTGGGCAGGCGTTGTTGGTGGTGTCTTGATTGGGCCCCATGTTCTTCCACCTACGCTCAATGGAGCACGTTATCATTTCATACGGGATACTCTACCTGTGCTGCTAGAACATGTGCCTTTAAAAGCACGACACAACATGTAGTTCATGCACGATGGAGCTCCTGCACATTTCAGTGGTGTTCATACGCTTATCAACAACAGATTCGGTGACCGATGGATTGGTAGAGGCGGACCAATTCCATGGCCTCCACGCTCTCCTGACCTCAACCGTCTTGACTTTCATTCATGGGGGCATTTGAAAGCTCTTGTCTACGCAACCCCTGTACCAAATGTAGAGACTCTTCGTGCTCGTATTGTGGACTACTGTGATACAATACACCATTCTCCAGGGGTGCATCAGCGCATCAGGGATTCCATGCGACGGAGGGTGGATGCATGTATCCTCGCTAACGGAGGACATTTTGAACATTTCCTATAACAAAGTGTTTGAAGTGACGCTGGTACGTTCTGTTGCTGTGGGTTTCCATTCCATGATTAATGCGATTTGAAGTAATAAAATGAGCTCTAACATGGAAAGTAAGCGTTTCCGGACACATGTCCACATAACATTTTCTTTCTTTGTGTGAGGAATGTTTCCTGAAAGTTTGGCCGTACCTTTTTGTAACACCCTGTATATGTATCTGTGCGTGGTCATTTTAACCATGAAGCGGCTGCAGCCGAGTGGTGCCGGCACGGTAGCTCAGCGTGTTCGGTCAGAGCGCTAGTTACCCTTTATAATAAAAAAACTGAGGGAACGGATCATCG
Organism: Schistocerca serialis cubense; assembly: GCF_023864345.2. Lineage (NCBI taxonomy): Eukaryota > Metazoa > Arthropoda > Insecta > Orthoptera > Acrididae > Schistocerca > Schistocerca serialis. The sequence continues at coordinate 857,022,328 of NC_064640.1, read as the reverse complement.
ACAAACTGAATGGGTGTCATTGGACGTCAGCCCTGAACAAATTCAACAAACAATAGAGAGCAAAATAATTTTTTTAACTGTTTGGCGTTCAAGCCGCTGGATCGAGTTGCGTTCCTCAGTTTTTTTTATTATTTTCAACACAGTCATTTTCTTTATTATTTATATTACAACTGATATAATGGGGAAAGTACGTGTAATCGGATGGAATTTTATTAAATTTACAATGTTATTTGGCAGTCTACTTATTTTTATTATCACAAATGATGTAATATTCGTAACTAGTAAACGACCAAATGCATGAAGTAATACTAAAAATGTATGCTTGTCCGTGGTTTGAGAAATCCCTTATACTTGGAAGGAGCCCTCAACGACTTGTTACCTCCAAGTTTTGACCGGCACAGACGGCTTTCGAAAGATGGCGTGAAGTGGTACAGCTGCCCATGCAGCTTCAACACGATACCATAGTTCATCAAGAGTAGTGACTGGCGTATTGTGACGAGCCAGTTGCTCGGCCACCATTGGCCAGACGTTTTCAATTGGTGAGAGATCTGGAGAATGTGCTGGCCAAGGCAGCTTTCGGTATCCAGAAAGGCCCGTACAGGACCTGCAACATGCGGTCGTGCACTATCCTGCTGAAGGAGGGAGGAGGAGATTAGTGTTTAACGTCCCGTCGACAACGAGGTCATTAGAGACGGAGCGCGCAAGCTCGGGTGAGTGAAGGATGGGGAAGGAAATCGACCGTGCCCTTTCAAAGGAACCATCCCGGCATTTGCCTGAAGCGATTTAGGGAAATCACGGAAAACCTAAATCAGGATGGCCGGAGACGGGACTGAACCATCGTCCTCCCGAATGCGAGTCCAGTGTGCTAACCACTGCGCCACCTCGCTCGGTCTTATCCTGCTAAAAGGTAGGGTTTCGCAGGGATCGAATTAAGAGCAGAGCCACGGGTCGTAACTCATCCGAAATGTACTGTCCACTGTTCAAAGTGCCGTCAATGCGAACAAGAGGTGACCGAGACGTGTAACCAATGCACCCCATACCATCACGCTGGGTGATACGCCAGTATGGCGATGACGAATACACGCTTCCAATGTGAGTTCACCGCGATGTCGCCAAACACAGATGCGACCATCATGATGCTGTAAACAGAACCTGGATTCATCCGAAAAAATGACGTTTTGCCATTCGTGCACCCAGGTTCGTCGTTGGGTACACCATCGCAGGCGCTCCTGTCTGTGATGCAGCGTCAAGGGTAACCGCAGCTATGGTCTCCGAGCTGATAGTCCATGCTGCTGCAAACGTCGTCGAACTATTCGTGCAGATTGTTGTTGTCTTGCAAACGTCCCCATCTGTTGACTCTCAGGGATCGAGACGTGGCTGCACGATCCGATACAGCCATGCGGATAAGATGCCTGTCATCTCGACTGCTAGTGATATGAGGCCGTTGGGATCCAGTACGGCGTTCCGTATTACCCTCCTGAACCCACCGATTCCATATTATGCTAACAGTCATTGGATCTCGACCAACGCGAGCAGCAATGTCGCGATACGATAAACCGCAATCGCGATGGGCTACAATCCGACCTTTATCGAAGTCGGAAACGCGATGGTACGCATTTCTCCTCCTCACACGAGGCACCACAACAACGTTTTACCAGGCAACGCCGGTCAACTGCTGTCTGTGTATGAGAAATCGGTTGGAAACTTTCCACATGTCAGCATGTTGTAGGTGTCAATACCGGCGCCAACCTTGTGTGAATGCTCTGAAAAGCTAATCATTTGCATATCACAGCATCTTCTTCCTGTCGGTTAAATTTCGCGTCTGTAGCACGTCATCTTCGTGGTGTAGCAATCTCTCCTATGAACCTTCGCAGCAGAGCTTCTGTAAAGTTTGGAAGGTAGAAGACGAGGTAGTGGCAGATGTTAAGCTGTGAGGACGGGGCGTGAGTCGTGCTTGGGTAGCTCAGTTGGTAGAGTACTTACCCGCGAAAGGCAAAGGTCCCGAGTTCGAGTCTCGGTCCGGCACACAGTTTTAATCTGCCACGAAGTTTCATGTCATCGCACACTCGGCTGCAGAGTGAAAATCTCAATCCAGCATCTCTATCTATCCATGTCAAGTCGAATAACAGCTTCCATTATGCCCAGACCAGTTACTGACAAGCTCAATTTGTGAAGCTCTTTCTATTAAATGAATCATCTAACTTTTTCTAAAAATGTAAGCATTTGTTTGTGTCTATATGTACGTCACATCTACTGACCCCCGTCCCATTCGGATGCGTGACTTTTTTTAATCTTAGAGTGTTTTTCGATATGAGAAAAATCTGCTGCTATGTTTAGTAACGGTAAACTTCATCTCTGAAGCTTAAATGTGCATCGAAATGCGTGTCTAAGCCACATCGACACAGTAACATCCAGATTTCACCAATGAACACGGGATAACGTCGGTTTAGACGTAAAAACCGTAACACATTTAACAGGAAAATTTAAGGAGCGATCAAAGCCCATTCAGTGCCGAATTGGTAAGCCAACCAAGCAAAATAGCCTTAAGCATTGGAGAAATCAACTCACCGACGGATCAGGTTGAAGATACCCGTTTGGTAAAACACAGTGTTCTGGTGCGTGAAGATGTTTGTTACTGCCTGTTGTACATCCTCGTCCGACTGGAACCGTCGACCATTCAAAACCTTTTTCGGAATAATATGAAAAAAATATATTTTTTTCGCAAAATTAGCCCTTATTAACATAGCAAGCAAGGAATACAATAAGAAATTGGTAAAACGTAAACAATAAACTCTTTTAAGGAGTTGGTTTTACTTTGGAATGTACGAGGAGCGTTCAGTAAGCAATGGAACACTTTTTTCTGATAACAGGTTGGTTGTATTCAGGATTACAATGCCTTGCATTATTCCCCACTCTTTTGGCTAACGCCACCTCACTGGGAGTGCCTGCATGCCCGCACGGTGCCATTCTACTGGTCGACGCCAGTTCAAATGGCTCTGAGCACTATGGACTTACCATCTGAGGTCATCAGTTCCCTAGAACTTAGAACTACTTAAACCTAACTAACCTAAGGAGACCACACACATCCATGCCCGAGGCAGGATTCGAACCTGCGACCATAGCGGTCCCAGACTGAAGCGCTTAGAACCGCTTGGCCACAACGGCCAGCGGTCGTAGTCGGAGCCCGTCTTGCTACAACAACCACCTCGCCGTCATCCATGTACTGCTTCCCGTCGAGTACATCCTCCATTGGGTCAGATGGATGGAAGTCTGAAAGTGGCGAGATACGGGCTATATGTTAGACGAGGAAGAACAATCCAATGAAGTTTTGTGAGATACCCTTAGTTGCGCTAGCTTGTGTGAGGCATTGAGTTATCATGAAGGAGGAGAAGTTCGTTTGCATCTCTGTGGCGACGAACACGCTGCAGTCATTTTTAACTGAGAGTGTCCGTACGTTTCAGTACTGCAGGAGTCACAGCTGTGTGCCGCCATCTGACACGCGGGAGACCGGACAGATTTGCAATGATGAAAGACGCCTCGCCCAACAACTCATGAAGCATTTTTTCCATTGCCAGGTCTCCGTAGATATTCTGCATGAGCCTATGAATATCTGCAATGCTCTGATTTTCCCCACAAAAGGAACTTGATGACAGCTGTTTGCTTGGAACGCACCTCTGTTACAGACGCCATTTGAAGGCTACGTATAGTGCAGCCACCTATCGGAACTTCCTGACAATAGGAACTGAAGCGAGAATATTCCACGATGCCCCACAACAAATTTAGCATTTTTTCAACCGAAACTGGTGGAGAAAAAAAATGTTGCATTACTTGTAGAACGTCCCTCGTAATTCTAAAATTTTTCACAAAATTAATCTTAATTATCGTAGTAAGCTACGAATACCAGAAGAAACTGACTAGAAGGAAACAATTGTGTTTTAAGGAGGTGGTTTCCCATTGGGGACACTAGGAAATACAGTTTTCAACTACCCATCATTTAATGTGTTACATTTGAAAGCAATTTCGCTTATTTCCTAGACACAATCCCTCATCTCGAGACTTCCATGAACTCATAAACCCTAAGACAAATTATAGTTCTAAAAAACTGCCAAAAATTTAATAAAACTTGTCTCAACACTACATACCGCCCCAGTGGTTTCATTTCTACACTACTGATAAAACAGTAGTACAAACCCAAATTTAAGGTAAAATAACATTAGATTCACTGTCAATGATCTCCTCAAAATGGTCACTATAAAAAAAAAAAAAAAAAAAAAAAAAAAAAAAAAGACAGCCGCCCGGTGTGGCAGAGCGGTTCTAGGCGCTTTAGTCTGGAACTGTGCGACCGCTACGGTCGCAGGTTCGAATCCTGACTCGGGCATGGATGTGTGTGATGTCTTTAGGTTGGTTAGGTTTAAGTAGTTCTAAGTTCTAGGGGACTGATGACCACAGATGTTAAGTCCCATTGTGCTCAGAGCCATTTTCTTGAGCACCGTCACCTATAGGAACTTCGTGAAACCATAGGGGCTTAAGCGGGAGTATTCCACGATGTCCCACAACAAATTCTGTATTTTCTCAACCGGAATTGTCCGAGAAAAGAATGTGTTGTATTACTTATTGAACGCTCCTCGTAGATCCAGGACACATGAACTTATCAAAGCTACGGACAGTGCCTTTAAAATTAGTTTTTTTTCTGAACTTAAATTACTTGCAAATTATGCTGAAGTTATGTATTAAGCACTAATGTAAACAGTTAATTATTACTGTTCTTGGAGATGTGGCCAGTCTATGCATCAAAATGAAAGTCTGTTTTGTATCATAAACGTTTCTCTTTTTATTTATGAAGTATCTTCAATAGCCAATAATATGTGTTACCTTAAAATGCGACAATAATAAAAACTATAATATCGTAACATCTGTAATCACTATATAACGCAGTTGTTATATACATAAAGCAAACTTGTATTGCCACTGGAGACGCATCATAAAGAAATAAAAGTAAAGTGCGTATGGCACAGAAGAAGCAGCCTTTCATTTTATTATTGAATAGACCACATCTCCAAGAGCAGAGAAATTATGAGAAAAATTTGGAAAACATAAAAAATGAAATAATAATAATAATAATAATAATAATAATAATAATAATAATAATCGGCCTCCGGTATGTTCTGCCAGTCGTAAAAGGCGACGAAAAGAACAAACCACTAATAGGGCTAACCCCCCTTTTAGTGTGATTAGTTGGTTCAGGACAGAACTAAAGAAGCCTCGGACAAGCGCCGTCATGGTCGGGGACGACGCTTGAACCCTATGCCCGCCCACAATTGTAACGACACTGCTAGCCAACTGGAAAATGATTTAAATCCAAATAGAGGTGTTTTGCAGGATATGCTTCCCGCAACCACCCTAGAAGGAAAACAAAGACAGAGGATGAGATGGTCAGATGAAGTTAATCGACACCTCATGTTCTGTTATTACCAAGCAACAAACCTAGGAACCAATACAACTGGATACAGATCACAAGTATACACAACATTTATTACCAGATACCCAGAATTAAAATTTTTAACAGAACAACGATTAGCTGATCAGATCCGTGTAATAATAAAAAATAACAGGATACCCCAGTCAGAATTAGAAAACATCAAACATCAAGTACAACAAATACTGGAACAAAATAATGTGCAATCAGAAAAAGAAGAAAATACAGTAATGGACTCAAACATCCCAGAGCAAACAAACAAAGAACAACATGCACCAATTAAACAATCAGAGGAAAACGAAATCTTAAGACAGCCACCAGAACAAGCACAAATAGAACACGAAGTGACACAGATGTTAGATATAGAAGAAAAATTTCAGCTAACATATATAGAATACAAAGACACAAATACAGACATTAGACCATTCTTGCGTAGACCACCAAATAACCCACAAGTCGAAACAACAATAAAAACTATCAACACAGTCATACACAATAAAATAAATGAAAATACAACTATGGAAGAGTTACAACTACTGGTTTATATAGGAGGACTCACTACACTAAACATACACACTAGGCAGAGATCAGAACCAACCAACACACAGAAGAAACCCACAAAACCAGCATGGCAACACAGGCTACAGATCAAAATAGAAAAACTGAGAAAAGACATCGGACAGCTAACACAATTTATAAGAAATGAAATCTCAGAAAAAAAACGAAAAAGGTTAGGTAAAATCTCACAACAAGAAGCGACAGAGCAATTAGACGAAAAGAAGCAGAAATTACAAGCATTAGCCAAACGACTCAGAAGATACAAAAAAAGTGAAAATAGAAGGAAACAAAACCAAACATTCAACACAAACCAAAAGAAATTTTACCAGACAATAGATAACACACACATTAAAATAAACAATCCACCAAACATAACAGACATGGAACACTTCTGGAGCAACATATGGTCAAACCCGGTACAACATAACAGGCATGCACGGTGGATACAAGCAGAAACAGACACATACAAGATGATACCACAAATGCCTGAAGTGATAATTTTGCAACATGAAGTCACCCAAGCAATTAATTCTACTCACAATTGGAAAGCCCCTGGAAATGACAAAATAGCAAATTTCTGTTTAAAGAAGTTCACCTCAACACATTCACATCTAACGAAATTATTTAACAGTTACATTGCAGACCCATACACATTCCCTGATACACTTACACACGGAATAACATATCTGAAACCTAAAGATCAAGCAGACACAGCGAACCCAGCTAAATATCGCCCCATAACATGCCTACCAACAATATACAAAATATTAACTTCAGTCATTAAACAGAAATTAATGACACATACAACACAGAACAAAATTATAAATGAAGAACAAAAAGGCTGTTGCAAAGAAGCACGAGGATGTAAAGAGCAACTGATAATAGATGCAGAGGTGACATATCAAGCTAAAACTAAACAAAGGTCGCTACACTACGCATACATTGATTACCAAAAAGCTTTTGATAGTGTACCCCACTCATGGTTACTACAAATATTGGAAATATACAAAGTAGATCCTAAATTGATACAGTTCCTAAACATAGTAATGAAAAATTGGAAAACCACACTTAATATCCAAACAAATTCAAATAATATCACATCACAGCCAATACAGATTAAGCGTGGAATATACCAAGGAGACTCATTAAGTCCTTTCTGGTTCTGCCTTGCTCTGAACCCACTATCCAACATGCTAAATAATACAAATTATGGATACAATATTACTGGAACATACCCACACAAAATCACACATTTGCTATACATGGATGATCTAAAACTACTGGCAGCAACAAATCAACAACTCAACCAATTACTAAAGATAACAGAAGGATTCAGCAATGATATAAGTATGGCTTTTGGAACAGACAAATGTAAGAAAAATAGCATAGTCAAGGGAAAACATACTAAACAAGAAGATTACATATTGGATAACCACAGCGACTGCATAAAAGCGATGGAAAAAACGGATGCCTATAAATATCTAGGATACAGACAAAAAATAGGAATAGATAATACAAATATCAAAGAAGAACTAAAAGAAAAATATAGACAAAGACTAACAAAAATACTGAAAACAGAATTGACAGCAAGAAACAAGACAAAAGCTATAAATACATATGCCATACCAATATTGACCTACTCATTTGGAGTAGTGAAATGGAGTAACACAGACCTAGAAGCACTCAATACACTAACACGATCACAATGCCACAAATATAGAATACATCACATACATTCAGCAACAGAAAGATTCACATTAAGCAGAAAGGAAGGAGGAAGGGGATTTATCGACATAAAAAACCTACATTATGGACAGGTAGACAATTTAAGAAAATTCTTTCTAGAACGAGCAGAAACTAGCAAAATACATAAGGCAATCACTCATATAAATACATCGGCTACACCACTGCAATTTCATAACCACTTCTACAACCCTTTAGATCACATAACATCAACAGACATGAAGAAAGTAAATTGGAAAATGAAAACACTACATGGCAAGCACCCGTATCATCTAACACAGCCACACATCGATCAAGACGCATCCAACACATGGCTAAGAAAAGGCAATATATACAGTGAGACAGAAGGATTCATGATTGCAATACAGGATCAAACAATAAACACCAGGTATTACAGCAAGCATATTATTAAAGATCCCAATACCACAACGGATAAATGCAGATTTTGTAAACAACAAATAGAAACAGTAGATCACATCACAAGCGGATGTACAATACTAGCAAATACAGAATACCCCAGAAGACATGACAATGTCGCAAAAATAATACATCAACAGCTTGCCTTACAACATAAACTTTTAAAACAACACATTCCTACATACAAGTATACACCACAAAATGTACTGGAGAATGATGAATACAAATTATACTGGAACAGAACCATTATAACAGATAAAACAACGCCACATAACAAACCTGACATCATACTCACCAATAAAAAGAAGAAATTAACACAACTAATCGAAATATCCATACCCAATACAACAAATATACAAAAGAAAACAGGAGAAAAAATTGAAAAATACATCCAACTGGCTGAGGAAGTCAAAGACATGTGGCATCAGGATAAAGTTGACATCATACCAATTATACTATCAACTACAGGAGTCATACCACACAATATCCACCAGTACATCAATGCAATACAGCTACATCCAAACATATATATACAGCTACAGAAATCCGTACTTATTGATAAATGTTCAATTACCCGAAAGTTCCTAAATGCAATATAACACATACCGTACAGTTAAAAGTAAGTGACGCTTGATCAAGGTCCGCGTCACTCCATTTTTAACCGGACTTAACGTCTGAGAAAGTGAAGACAATAATAATGATAATAATGATAATAACCTTTTTGTGTTGTTATTGTCAGTAGCTCGTGGTGTCGCCGTAGCGTTCTCGCTTCTCGCTTCCCGAGCACGGGGTCCCCGGTTAGATTCCCGGCGGGGTCAGGGATTTTCACCTGGGGGTGGTGTTGTGTCGTCTTCATCATCATCATCATCATCATCATCCACCCCCATTACGGTCGGAGGAAGGCAATGGCAAATCACCTCCACTAGGACCTTGCCTAGTACGGCGGTGTGGGTCTCCCGCATCGTTTCCCTACGCTCTGTTAAGGAGTATGGGACTTCATCATCGTTTGTATTGTTAGAAAATAATTATTAAAAAAGGTTTTTTATATTTTATTATTAAAATCATAAAGCGTTAAAAGTAAGACTGTCACTATACTACACTGCTGGAAAAAAATGTGTACACTTTTTTAGAGGTTTCACAATTCACTGAAGATTTATTGCTGCAGCAGTGCATCAAGTGATTACATTTACACGTCAATAGCACAAGCGGTTCTGAGGTGGCAAGTATCGGCCCATGCTGAAACACCCGTGTTAGTACGTGGTGTAGCCTCCACGGGCGGTAGCGCACACGGTGACACTGCCATCTGGTCGATCGTACAATTGGCAAATACTGTCCAGGGCTACGGAATGCCAGGCCTGCTCGACCTGTTCACATATTTCCTTAAGAGCTGTTTACTGACGAGTCACATGAGTCACTTCTCCCAACAGATCCCATACATGCTCGGTTCGAGGAATGTACAGAGATCGTACCGGTCACGTTGAGTTTCACACACAATGTGTGGGCGAGCATTATCCTGTTGGAACAACACATTACCCTCCTGCTGCAAGAACTGCAAATAACGGGTCAACTCTTAATTGCATCAGAACCAACTGTGGGAGATGCGCCGACTCCTTACACAGATGAGGTAACTTCCTTCGGCCGCTTGCGACTGTGGCGCTGAGAGAGAGACGGTCAAACACATCGTGCAGGAATGACCACTAAGGGCATACGAGGGTGACCCACAGGATTTCCTAATGGCGACCCAAGAGGCAATCGACTATTTATTATCTAAGCTGGACATCTGCTTGTGATTGCTCTTCTGTGAGTGTAAATTTACAATTGGCGGTGTCCTTATATACAAACTTATTTATTGCTCTGTTTATACATATGTGATTTTTTTTAAATCGTGTTGTTTCTGTAATTTTTACTGTGATGTTATGAGCCATACGCTAAATAAATAACGGGTCTAACAAGATTCTGCACATACCGAGCGCTGGTTAGCGCCTCTTCAGAAACACCAAAGATGAACAAGAGTTGTAGCTTACCGCACCCCAGACCATAAGGCACGGGGAGGAGCCAGTGTGATGGACGAATGCACTGTACGAGACAGCGCTCACCAGGTCTATTTCGACGCACAAATGATCATCACTTGTGTGCAGGCTGAATATGCTTTCATCGCTGAACATCACGGCCATCCATTTCATCTTCGAAATCATATTCTGCACTAGTAGAGCTGTGCACGTGGCAGCTGTGACGTGAGTGGAAGGTGGGATAGAGGCGTGTGAGCCTGCAGTACCACTGCTAATAACCAGTTCGCAACATTTCGCCTTGACACGTCTGGGCTCAAAAGCCCTCTTATCTGTGCTGTGGTAGCTGTACGATCCGCCACTGCTGCCCTTATAATACGACGCTCCTGGCAGGCATCTGTGCTGCATGGACATCCAAAACCTCATCTACGGACGTAAAAATGCTCATAAGACCACTGATACGAGAATCGTTGCATCATTGCAGCTGCAAGTCCATGGCAGTTCTCCGAAAGTACAACGCCGCCATTCGGAAGGCCACGCTTTGACCCCTTTCGAACTCGTTCAGTTCGCTGTAGGAAGTACGAGTACCATGGTTGCCTGACCAGATGGCGCTCTGTAGCTACGCCACTACCCTATATGTTGGCAGGTAGCGTATGCCGTCATTGGACCAAAATCGACATCGTCTTTCCAGGTGAGCTAGTTTTTTTCCAGTAATGTATATAGGGCGGGGAGGGGGTGGGGATATGAAGTAAAACTGTGATCCCCCCCCCTCCCTAAAACCCAACCCTGGATCAGCACCTGTTCTCTTCACATCTCCAACTTTTTTTTCTTCTCTCCCACACTCTCTCACTGAGATCTCCAGCGTTTCCCCCTTCTGTCTGCCTCACTGGTTGCCGTCTATCCTCTTCCTATACCAGTCGCTTTCACTGGCCTACTGCGTGTTGGTTATTGTGTACTAACTTCTCCTAATTGCCTTCCATTCCATCTTGCTACCTATTTGAGATTTGGCTCCCTCGGGTCCAATGACCCACATGGTTCCTATCGTTCCTCTCTTCCGGTACACTGGCTTCGAGGACTGTTCTGGCAGTTCTAGTCTAGTACATCCCGATTACATGGCCAGAAAATATGCATCTTTTGCGTCCGATCTCTACAGATCTTGTCCACAAGCTCTGATACAGTTCTTCCCTTTTATCTCTATTCCCATCTTCCGTTATATTTAAACTAGCTGAGTACCGCGCGTTACCTGCGTATGTATTTATACCAGTCTTCTATTAGTCCATTTCCTCCACCCTGCCTCTCTGTCCACCTTCTCCACCCCTTCTGCTCTCTGTCTCCGGCTGCCCCTCTGTCCATTTCCTCTTCTTCCCTTTCTCTGTCCATTTTCTCCTCGCCCTCTGTCCATCTCCTTTTCTCCCCTTTCTCTGTCCGTTTCCCCTGCCACTCTCTGTCCAGCTTCTCGTTCCCTCTGTCAGTGCCCATGTCGTCCTTCCCCACGCTGTTAGCCCATCTCCCCCTCCCTCCTTGTCTCTCCCCCTTATCACGCATACACAATAGGTGATTGGTGGTTCTTACTTCCACAATATTTCTCCTGATTGTGAATAATATGTTTACCAAATTTGGTTGAAATCATTCGAAGGCTTTAGGATGAGCCTGTCACTCACAGCTTTGCCCAGGTACGCACATGACAAATATATTCCACATATTTCACACGTATTTGTACACACATTTCACCAGTATCTCTAGGTAATTTCGCCATGCAGTTTCATTTTTACGCAGCTCAATGCTTGTGACGACGTGTCTTCTGAAATACGTGCTGTAAAATGATATAACTTTGCAAGTACGTCCAGTGGTAACTTACATGTGGCTACAGTTAGCGAACTGGATTATGAATAGAGTTAGTAATACTAAAGTAATAAATTAAAACGTCACGCATGACACGGCAGTTTCTGGCGCATCTCAGTGTTTATGACGTCATATCACCTCTGTCGTACGGTGATATAATTTTGTAGGCACATTCAGCGGCATGTGTTTTTACGTCGTCATATCTCCAGAACTGTGTGTTGTACAATAATATTTTTCTGGTAAATTTAGTGGTATATGTGAATAGCGCCTGCAAAATTTGTTGCAGAATACTGTTAGTAGTAAAGAAGCAATAAATTCACGTGGCAGTTTTACTGAATGAGCAGCGAAAATGTAGTGAGTTATAAACTTTTTTCTTTCATTTTTGAGTCGTCAGCGAGTAGAGTTTAGTAAAGTTTTGAAATTATGTGTAAAATTTCTTTAAGTGCTCTCATTCTCAAATGCTGGATGACAAAAGTATGGGTATTCGCGCGTCGTAGGCTACACTGCACCCCATAGCGATGATTTGAAGGTTGTAAGTGATATGTTTATCAAGTCTGGTTGAAATCAGCTCAGTGGTCTAGGAGGAGAGGTGGTATTTACATACATATATATTACCCGGGAAGGCGAAGTGGTAATGCAGGAACTAACTTAGTCACGTAGCTAGGTACAGTCGTGTTCCGATTAAAGCAGGCCAAGCATGGAAGGTTAGTGCAGAAAATGTTTTCGCGGGTGGATGCAGCGGTTTCCAGTTAACGTGATTGCGTTTGTTGACGATGAGAAAGAGATGAGATTTATCACACCGACGGAGAAGGCGGAGGAATATGCAGCCGGAATGTTAAAGTTGAGCTAGAGGACAGTTTGCAAATTACGGAAAACGGAACACGAAGCCGAGCAGAGTAGAATTAGAGTTTCTGCACCGAAGAAGGATAAGCGAGCTGCTCGCAGTAAGTATTCCATTGGCGATATGGATCAACGTATTATTAGGCAACAATTCATACGCTATTAGGAACAATATAAAAAAAATACCAACTTTACAAAGACTACACAGCTTTTGTCACACAGAACTGAACTGAATTAACAACACAAAACTAATAGGCGACAACCGTATTATCCTTCGTAGCAGACTAATTTGTAAATTATTATAAGCAATTTCTTTTTCAGACAAACGGTCTCGTCCGCAATCATTTGTCTGTGACAAAACAGTCGGTAACTCACGACTGGAAGGGTCAGATCGACTGTCTGAAACAATTTATAAGGTGACGGTCAAATAAAGTTACAAAGGTGATTAAAAAGACGTGTAAAGGATGGGGAAAAAATACAATTAATCGAGAAAGGGTAATGAATAAAGTCATTTTCATGAAGAATTAAAAATTGAAAATGTGTGTGTGAAATCTTATGGGAGTTAATTGCTGTCATCAGCCCCTAAACTTACACACTACTTAACCTAAATTATCCTAAGGACAAACACACACACACCCATGCCCGAGGGAGGACTCTAAACTCGGCCGGGACCAGCCGCACAGTCCATGACTGCGGCGCCCTAGACCGCTCGGCTAATCCCGCGCGGCAATTAAAAATTAAAACTTCGTCACTAGTATGTCTTTAATTCCCACACTACACCACTGCTTGAGACAACAATACTAATTTCAATGCTCTGGAGCTTCATGATAAATACTTTTTATCAATATCTGCAATGTCGTTATCCATTCATACGATTTCTAGCCATGGTAGGTTTCCAAAATGTTTGATTTCAGTAATTATCAACCTGTGATCAATTCGCAATTTTTTTAAAATAATGTTCGTGTTCCGGCTGAAGTAATAGAACAGTCTTAATGCTTTTAAACATGTATTTTTGAACAACCTCCATTCTCTGCTAAATAAAAAAAAATTACGAAGTCGCCGATAATCTCACTTCACAGACTTCATTAAATCGGGACATCTGGTTTACATAAACCACTCGTGTTAGACAACACTCTGAAACTGGTATCTAAATGGCTCTGAGCACTATGAGACTTAACATCTATGGTCATCAGTCCCCTAGAACTTAGAACTACTTAAACCTAACTAACCTAAGGACATCACACACATCCATGCCCGAGGCAGGATTCGAACCTATGACCGTAGCGGTCACGCGGTTCCAGACTGAAGCGCCTAGAACCGCACGGCCACACCAGCCGGCGAAATTTGTATCTGATCAGATTAGTAAAAAGATCGAGGCCTGACATTAAGCACGACAGCGAATATCGCATTCGGACTTCGAAAACGTATGTCAGTATTGCTTCCCCCTCCATGATTCTGCGCCGTAAACACGACGGTACTGCCACCGTGGAGCCTTTTGTATAATATGTATGGATTACATTACTCGTATTCCATGGAGTGGTCTCTTGGATGTAGCAGAATGTCAGTTAAATACACTTTATCTTTCATTACATGTGCATTACATTACTCGTACTCTGTTGATGCCACACGTAAGTCTCAGGTAGGTACAACAAGTGTACTGATTATTCATTTTGAAGTGTTCAAGTATGATGCAAGGAAATGGCGCAACACTATGAAATATTATAAAATTACAGTACTGATACAATGATCAGCCAGAACATTATGACCACCGACCTACTATCGATATAAACTCGCACGAGCATTTTGGGAAGTGCACAACTCGTCGGGTGTTCGTGTAGTGCTGTGGTGCATGTCTTCAATACGTGGCAAAATCAAGGTGAATCCATGTCCAGACGTCGAGGCGTTGGGCAGCCTCCCATCACTCCAGATGTCGAACGTCGTATGCGGGGCAAACTGGTAAAACAGGACAGGAGCCCAACTGTGGCGGAACAAACATCAGACTTTAATGCTGGGTGGAGTAAAAGTGTGTGTGAACACACAGCGCGCCGAACACTCCTAACGATGGACCACTGCAGCCGACGACCCATGCATGTGCCAATTTTTTTTGTTATTGTTTTAGGGCGTACAACTTCAATTGTCATTAGCGCCCAGACTACGTTAGGAATGCACCGCGAGGCACAAGTTTAAAACAGCAACTAAAAGGGAAAACACGATAAAAGACAGTTTGACAGGCATAGGATTAAAAAAAAACAGCATAATCAAATGTCCTTAGACAGGTTTGTCAAGTTGATAAAACGAAGAACGCGAGCAGCTGCTCCTGGGTCATCCACTAAAATGGCATCTAGAGTACATGGCAGGCCACGATCAAGACGCAGTGTATTAAAATCCGGACAGGACGTTAAAATGTGGCGGACCGTCAGCAATTGCCCACATGGGCAGAACGGCGCCGGCGCAGCCGTCAGCAGATGGCGATGGCTGAACCGGCAGTGTCCAATTCGTAACCGGGCCAAAACGACCACCTCCCGCCGAGAAGGGCGTGAGGAGGACCTCCAAGCCGCGGGAAGAGGTTTCAAGGCCCGAAGCTTGTTGTCCGTAAGTGCAGCCAAATCGACATGCCACAGTGATAAAATGCGCCGACAAATGATCCTGCTACAATCTGATGAAGGGACACAACAAGAAGCTGTCCGAGGCTGGAGGACCGCAGCCTTGGTCGCGGCATCTGCAGCTTCGTTTCCAGGGATACCGACATGGCCAGGAACCCACATAAAGCTAACCGGAGAACCGTCGTACACCAGCCGCTGAAGAGAGCGTTGGATCCTGTGCACGAAAGGGTGAACCGGGTACGGATCACTGAGGCTCTGGATGGCGCTCAGGCAATCGGAGCAGATGACATAAGCAGAATGTCGGTGGCGGCAGATGTAAAGAACAGCCTGGTAGAGGGCAAAGAGCTCAGCTGTGAAGACTGAACAATGGCCATGGAGCCGGTATTTGAAACTTTGTGCCCTGACAATAAAAGAACACCCGACCCCGTCATTGGCCTTAGAGCCATCTGTATAAATGAAGGTCATATTAATGAACTTCGAACGAATTTCGACAAAACGGGAGTGGTATACCGAACCGGGGGTAACCTCCTTTGGGAGCGAGCTGATGTCAAGGTGAACGCGAACCTGAGCCTGGAGCCAAGGTGGCGTGTGGCTCTCGCCCACTCTAAAGGTTGCAGGGAGTGAAAAATCAAGGTGTTGAAGGAGGCGACGAAAGCGAACTCCAGGGGCTAGCAGGGCAGAGACATACAACCCGTATTGACGGTCGAGAGAGTCGTCAAAAAAGGAACGATAAGACGGGTGGTCGGGCATTGACAGTAGCCGACAGGCATACCGACAAAGCAGTATATCGCGCCGGTAGGTGAGTGGCAATTCACCGGCTTCAGCATGAAGACTCTCGACGGGACTAGTATAAAACGCTCCGATCGCAAGACGTAAACCCCGATGTTGTATGGAGTTGAGGCGGCGTAAGATGGACGGCCGTGCAGAGGAGTATAGGAAGCTCCCATAATCCAGCTTGGAGCGGACGATCGACCGATAGAGGCGAAGTAGGACGGTTCGATCCGCTCCCCGCGACATACCACTGAGAACACGGAGGACATTTAGAGAACGGGTACAACGGGCAGCCAAATATGACGTGTGGAGACCAGCTAAGTTTCCTGTCAAATGTAAGACCTAAAAAATTTGTTGTCTCCACGAATGGGAGATCAACGGGACCGAGTCGTAAGGACGGTGGGAGAAACTCTTTGTAGCGCCAGAAGTTAATACAGACCGTCTTCTCGGCAGAAAAACGGAAGCCATTGGCGACACTCCAGGAGTGAACGAGCTGAAGACACCGATCCAGGAAACATGTACGCTGCGCGCTGCAATAGATGGTAAAATCGTCCACGAAAAGGGAGCCTGATACATCAGCTGGGAGGCAATCCATTATTGGATTGATCGCTATGGCGAAGAGAGCGACGCTCAAAACTGAGCCCTGTGGCACCCCATTCTCCTGGCGAAAGATATCTGACAGGACAGAACCCACACGTACCCTGAACTGTCGATCCATTAAAAAGGAACGAATAAAAAGAGGGAGGCGACCGCGAAGGCCCCATGTATGCATGGTGCGGAGAATGCCCGCCCTCCAACAGGTGTCGTAAGCCTTCTCCAAATCAAAGAACACAGCCGCGGTCGGGCGCTTCCGCAAGAAGTTATTCATAATGAAGATCGACAAGGTAACCAGATGGTCAACAGCAGAGCGGCGCCTACGAAACCCACATTGTACATTAGTAAGTAGGCGTCGAGATTCGAGCAGCCAAACCAAACGAGAGTTAACCATTCGCTCCATCACCTTACAGACACAGCTGGTAAGCGAGATGGGTCGATAACTGGAAGGCAAGTGCTTGCTCTTCCCCGGCTTAGGAATCGGTACAAGAATAGACTCGCTCCAGCATGCGGGAACATGTCCCTCAATCCAGATGCGATTATAAGTACGAAGAAGGAAACCTTTACCCGCAGGAGAAAGGTTCTTCAGCATCTGAATATGAATAGAATCAGGCCCTGGAGCGGAGGACCGTGACCGGGCAAGTGCATTTTCGAGCTCCCGCATGGTGAATGGGGCATTATAACTTTCACGATTCGAGGAGCGGAAGTTATGTGGCCTAGCCTCCTCTGCCTGTTTTCGGGGAAAGGAAGGCAGGGTGGTAATGAGCGGATCTCGAAACCTCTGCGAAAAAGCGGCCGAAGGCATTGGAGACATCCTCAGGGGCCACAAGGACGTCATTCGCGACCGTCAAGCCAGAAACTGGTGAGTGGACCTTAGTGCCAGATAACCGGCGCAGGCTCCCCCAAGACAACAGAAGAAGGAGTAAAACTGTTGAAGGTGCTTGTGAAAGCAGCCCAGCTGGCTTTCTTGCTTTCATTAATAATACGACGACACTGCGCACGTAATCGTTTATAATTGATACAATTCGCCACTGTAGGGTGGCATTTAAAGGTGCGTAAAGCACGTCGACGAGCACGTAAAGCGTCTCTACATGCTGCGGTCCACCAGGGGACCGGTACGCGACGTGGAGAAGTAGTGTGAGGGATGGAATATTCAGCAGCAATGAGAATGACTTCCGTGAGGTGTGCGACCTGTCTATCGCAGCTTGTGAAGGTTTGATCCTGAAAGGTCGCCCTGGAAGGGAAGAGCCCCCAGTCTGCTTTGGAGATGTTCCAACTAGTTGAGCATGGAGAGGGGGTATGATGCAGGAGATGGATAACACACGGGAAGTGGTCGCTCGAATATGTATCAAAGTGCATACCACTCAAACCGGCGTGCAAGTTGGGTAGTACATATAGAGAGGTCTAAATGGGAATAGGTGTGAGATGTGTCCGAAAGAAAAGTAGGGGCGCCAGTATTGAGGCAGACAAGATTGAGGTGGCTGAAAAGGTCTGCTAACAGGGAGCCCCTCAGGCAGGATGCTGGAGAGCCCCAAAGGGGATGGTGGACATTGAAGTCTCCAGTTAACAAAAATGGTGCAGGTAACTGAGCAATAATTTGCATCATGTCTGCCCTGGTAACGGCAGACGACGATGGAGTGTAAACGGTACAAATGGAAAATGTAGAAGTGGGGAGAGTAATTCGGACGGCAACTGCCTGCAGGCCGGTGTGCAATGTAATGGGATCGTAGTAAATATCATCCCGGACCAGCAACATAACCCCTCCATCAGCCGGAATACCTGCCACAGGGGGTAGGTCAAAACGCACAGAGGTGTAGTGTGCCAAGGCAATTTGATCGCATGGGCGTAGCTTCGTTTCCTGGAGGGCTACGACGAGCGGACGGTGCAAGCGGAGCAGCAACTCCAAGTCCTCTCGGCTGGAGCGAATGCTGCGAATATTCCAGTGAATAAGTGCCATCGTGAGAAGAAAAGGAAGATGAAAGAAGGGGTCACCTCGAAGGCCGCGGAGGGCCTGGCTTCGAGCGAGCACTGCCGCCGCTATCAGTAGGCGGACAGTCATCGTCCATTGGTTCTATAGGTTCATCGGCCATCTTGTTAAGATGGTCGGGAGGCGGAGCTTCCTCTGCAGGTGAACGGCCAGATGTTCGGCTACCAGCGGTGCGGCCAGGCGAAACGGATGACGGCCTGGGGCGGCAACCGCTGGGTGGCGCAGGAGAAGAAATGCGCCGTGGTGGAGAAGGAGAACTGTGTTTCCTATGAGCCTTCTTGGAAGGTCGTTAGGGGAAGTACTGGTCGATGGCTGGGAGTTCGAGGTACGTAGGAAGTCGGCACGGGACGGTTCCTTCTTGAAGGCCCGTGCATCTGACTTCTGGGTCTTCGTCTTGGCAGAAGCTGATGAAGGTGCTTGTGTCTGAGGGGCGACGGGAGGAAGAGGAGACGTCGACCGCGCGATCTTAGCACTGGCCGAACGGACGACCGTGGTGCTGAAGGTCAGATCGCATGTCTGCGTTGCCACCTCCCTGGTAGGCTGAGGAGAGGCGAGGACAGTACTGTATTTCCCCGCTGGGAGCAGCGTGGGCTTCCTACTAGCAAATAGCTTGCGAGCAGCCGAGGTGGACACTTTCTCTTTGACCCGAATTTCTTGGATACAGCGTTCTTCCTTGTAGATGGGACAGTCGCGGGAGGACGCTGCATGGTCACCCTGACAGTTCACACAACGAGGAGACGGAGGTGGACAGTCACCCTCATCGGCATCCCTGCCACAAGTGACACATTTAGCCGCATTGGAACAAGACTGGCGAGTGTGATTAAAACGCTGACACTGGTAGCAGCGCGTAGGTGTCGGGACATAGGGGCGAACAGAAATAACCTCGTAACCCGCTTTGATGCGCGACGACAGCTGAACACTATCAAAGGTCAAGAAAACTGTCCGGGTCGGTACAAGGTCATTGTTGACCTTTTTCATGACCCTATGGACAGCCGTCACGCCCTGCTCAGCGAGGAAGGACTGAATCTCCTCGTCAGTCAATCCGTCGAGTGATCTAGTATATACCACACCACGAGACGAATTCAAAGTGCGGTGAGCCTCCACCCGGACAGGGAACGGGTACAGGAGTGTGGCCCGAAGCAGTTTTTGTGCCTGAAAGGCGCTCTCAGTTTCTAGTAACAAGGTACCATTACGCAACCTGGTACAAGACTTGACAGATCCGGCTATGGCATCTACGCCCTTCTGGATAACGAAAGTGTTGACAGAGGAAAAATCCTTTCCGTCCTCAGATCGAGAAACTACGAGGAACTGTGGGGCAGGCGGTAGTACTTTTGTCACTGTTGGCTGGTCAAGTTTCCGTTTGTGGACAGAAGTCGAGAGAGAAGAAGAAGAAATCCATTGCGGAGGAATCCCCCATGATTGCCAGCGTCTCCGATGGCGCACTCCTTCCTTGTGGGGCCCTCTCAGAGGGCACTCCCGCCTTAGGTGAATGTTTACACCTCAGGTCACACCTCCCGAGAAATAGACGAAGGGACCAATCGGCAGGGTCAGAAGGTATCAGCTCAGGCAATCACCCCTCCCTGGAACTGGCCTTTACCAGGGGGTACGTGCGTGCCTTACTTGTCTACCCAGGGCGGGGAATTACGCGTTACCCCGTCACCGGCTACGCATGCGAACTCGTGGGTCGGCCTTCAGGCGCGCACAGGGAGGAAGGAAGAAGAGGAAAAAGAAGAGAGAGAGGGAGAGAGAGGACAGATTGTCTCAAACGCCGAGGCGGAGACCAGAGAAGGCAAGGAGAAGAAGGCAAGGAGAAGAAGGCAAGGAGAAGAAGGCAAGGAGAAGAAGGCAAGGGAAAGAGTAAGTAAGACAGTGAGATGGAGAAGAACAAAGAAAGGAGCCAACCAAAGGAAGGAAGAAACGAGAAGAAGTGAAAAACCAAAATGACCGCAAATATAGGTCGTGGAACCGTCCGTCTCTGGACGCAGGCGCTAACTACCCCCTTGAGGGAGAGGGACTCCTTTTTGTCGCCTCTTACGACAGGCAGGAATACCTCGGGCCTATTCTAACCCCCGACCCGCAGGGGGGATGTGCCGATGTTAACAAATGGTTCAAATGGCTCTGGGCACTATGGGACTCAACTGCTGAGGTCATCAGTCCCCTAGAACTTAGAACTACTTAAACCTAACTAACCTAAGGACATCACACACATCCATGCCCGAGGCAGGATTCGAACCTGCGACCGTAGCGGTAGCGCGGTTCCAGACTGTAGCGCCTAGAACCGCTCGGCCACTCCGGCCGGCCCAATGTTAACACCACGACATCGGCAACTACGACTGAAATGAGCACGTGACCATCGGCACTGGACGTTGGCGCATTGGCAGAGCGTTGCGTGGCCTGATGAATCCCAATACCTTCTTCATCATGCCGATGGGAGGGCGTGAATCCGTCGCCTTCGAGGGGAACAACACCTTGACACCCGTATTGTGGAACGGAGACAAGCTGGCGGCGGCCCATTATGACCTGGGGAACATTCATGTGGGCATCCATCGGTCGAGTGGAGCTCGTTCAAGACGCAATGACGGCCAAGGAGTATCGTACACTGGTTGCAGACCACGTAAATCCCTTCATGACGATCATGTTTCCCGGCGGCTGTGGAATTATTCGACAAGGTAATGCGCCATGTCACAAGGTCAGGAGTGTGATAGAGTGGTTCGAGGAACACATTGGCGAGTTCCAGTTGATGCCCCCCCCCCCCCCACCACAACACGCCAGATCTGAACACGGTCGAACACGCATGGAATGTGATTGAACGTGACGTCAGAGGTCGTTACCTTCTTCCCCAGAATTTGCGGGAATTAAGTGACACGTGTGTGCAGATGTGGTGCCGACTCCCTCCAGTGATCTACCAAGGCGTAATGCCACGACGACTCACCGCTGTTACCCGCGCCAAAGGTGGACATACCGGCTATAGGCAGGTGGTCATAGTGTTCTGCTGATCAGTGTTTATTATATTGCCACGCGGTGGCTTAGTGGGCCGTTGCAGTCTTCTGTCGGTCCTGAGATTTTTTTCTTTCACTTATTATCTCTTTCACCTCTGGCAGAGGTTCATATATGTGAAAAACGCTAAGTCGTATTGTGGTTCAGAGTCCACGTTACCTTGGTAAGACCCACTGCAATTGGTTCGGTAAGTTAGATCAGAAGTAGGAGAAAGGCAAGGGCATACTACGTCCTACACGACCATGTCTGGTACAGTGTTCGTACCAACTTTATGATTGAGTGCAGCGTTTTTCGTTCTTTTTTCTATCCTGATACAATAATTTTAGGGGTTTCTGTATAATCACGCATTCAGCCGAGTAAAAGGCGTTAACAAATTTAGTAATTCCTTCTCTGGCTCATCTGTCTCTTAACGTAAAACCCTCGAAATCTTTGTAGCTGTCTTTTTAGTCTAATATATTCAAGTTTTGCACTTTTTCTTGTAAACAGAGAAATATTGACAACTTCGAAGATAATTTACATATACAGGGTGTTCGGAAATTCACGTTACAGACTTCTAGGACTTATGGAAGTGAGTGAGTACTGATATTGTGAACGGGAACCAATGTCCGGAAACATACAGTTTCCGTTGTACGACGGTTTCAGTTCAGATGTGAAACGCGTCCATGTCTGCTGAGGGAAAGAGAAAAGTCAGAGCTGATTTTCCTGGTGTGCAATAGGGTAGACAGGATGACGTGTACAATGTCTGTAACAACGCTGATGGTCATCACATCGAGCTGCTGTTGTAATCCATCGGTACTGTTCTTTTTTGTTTTGGAATAATGTAAATACGTAATGTTTAAGTGTTAATACAAAAAACGTGCTTAATTAATGGATGTTTCGTTATGTCTTCTTTCGAACAGCTGCCTAATAATTTTACTGTGTAATGCCTAATTCAATTCCTGAATCGGAAATGGATGAGTTAAACATCTGAATTGAAACCGTCATAGAACGGGAACGGTACGTTTCCGGACACGGGCTCCTGTTCAAAATATTATGCCATCTCTCCCCTCTAAAAGTCCTAGAAGTTTGTAACGGGAATTTCCGAACACCCAATATATTTATGTAATAAAACAGCTGTCAACTTACCAAGTCCTTTTAATGTCTCCAAAAGATGTTCTTGAACTCATATCAGATAATTCCTGTAAAACGCTTCAGTATTATGAAGATGCTATCATGTGAGTTGGATTTCCTTAAATAAGGTTCTATGGTGCATCAAAAGCTGGAAACATGGAGAATAAACAATTTTATTCATTTTCATATCATCTATAGCAATAATTTACTCCAAATGCTACTGAATTTGGTGCTCCATCGGTAATGCTGGAATTCAATATGGTGTTGGCCCACCCTTAGCCTTGATGACAGCTTCCACTCTCCCAGGCATCCGTTCAATCAGGTGCTGGAAGGTTTCTTGGGGAATTACAGCCCATTCTTCACGGAGTGCTGCACTGAGGAGAGAGATCTATGTCGGTCGGTGAGGCCTGGCACGAAGTCTGTGTTCCAAAACATCCCAAAGGTGTTCTAAAGGATTCAATTAAGGACTCTGTGCAGGCCAGCCCATTACAGGGATGTTATTGTCGTGTAACTACTCCGCCACAGGCCGTACATTAGGAACAGGTGCTCTATCGTGTTGAAAGATGCAATCACCATCCCCGAATTGCTTCAACAGTGGCAAGCAAGAAGGTGCTTAAAACATAAATGTACGCCTGTGCTGTGATAGTGCCACGCAAAACAGCAAGGGGTGCAAGCCCCTTCCATGAGAAACACGACCACACCATAACACCACAGCCTCCGAATTTTACTGATGGCACCACACACGCTGGAAGATAACGTTCACCGGGCATTCGCCATACCCACACCCTGCCATCGGATAGCCACATTGTGTACCATGATTCATCACTCCACACAACGTTTTTCCACTGTTCAATAGTCCAATGTTTACGCACATTACACCAAGTGAGGCGTCGTTTGGAATTTACCGGCGTGATGTGTGGCTTATGAGCAGCCGCTCGACCATGAAATCCAAATTTTCTCACCTCCCGCCTAACTGTCATAGTACTTTCAGTGGATCCTGATGCAGTTTGGAATTCCTGTGTGATGGTCTGGATAGATGTTACATTACGACCCTCTTCAACTGTCGACGGGCCGGCCGCTGTGACCGAGCGGTTCTAGGCGCTTCAGTCCGGAACCGCGCTGCTGCTACTACGGTCGCAGGTTCGAATCCTGCCTCGGGCGTGGATGGGTGTGATGTCCTTAGGTTAGTTAGGTTTAAGTAGTTCTAAGTCTAGGGGACTGATGACTTCAGATGTTAAGCCCCATAGTGCTTAGAGCCATTTGAACCATTCAACTGTGGCGGTGTCAGCCAACAGACGAGGTCGGCCTGTATGCTTTTGTGCTGTTTGTGCTCTCTCACAATGTCTAATGACTGCTGAGGTCGCTGATATGGGGTATCTGGCAGTAGGTGGCAGCACAATGCACCTAATGTGAAAAACCTATGTGTTTGGGGTTATACGGATACTTTTGATCACATAGTGTATTAATTACGTTTCAGGAAATTGTAATATACAGGTGAACAATTTTACAATTTTTAGGCCTAATTTCGATTTTTTTTTTTTTAGATTCAAAAGTCATTTGTAAATGAATTATTTGATGGAGATGTTAGTGAATTGAAGCTCTCTGATGATGGTGATGATGTTGATCTCTGTACAGATCTAGTTTACCATGTTAGTATGAATAGGAATTAGATTGGTTGGTTGTTTTGGGGGAGGAGACCAGACAGCGAGGTCATCGGTCTCATCGGATTAGGGAAGGAATGGGATGGAAGTCGGCCGTGCCCTTTCAAAGGAACCATCCCGGCATTTGCCTGGAGCGATTTAGGGAAACACGGAAAACCTAAATCAGGATGGCCGGACGCAGGATTGAACCGTCGTCCTCCCGAATGCGAGTCCAGTGTGCTAACCACTGCGCCACCTCGCTCGGTAGGAATTAGATATAGCTAATGAGGATGATGATGAAGCTGAAGACAGGAACGATAGCAGTTCTTAAAGAATCTGCTCTAGTCAATCTACCACCGACAGGACATTTTGGAAGAAGGCTTTGGATTTTTTTTCTTTACCACCTGCACCTGTTCATGAGGAACAAGTGGCAGTCGGTGTGAACTTACCATCTCATGACTATGTGAGTAAATATCTGCTAGAAAATATTTTTAGCACACTTACCGAATATACAGACAGAAGGTATCTTAAAATTACTGGGAGAGAGCTGAAATGTACTTTAGATAAAATGAAAAGGTTTATCTCTGGAACGATGATATCATACTTGTTCTGTGGTAGGATTAGGATGTATTGGTCCAAAAAGACTAGGGTGGAAGGTATTGCTAAAAAAAATTACCGTGTCAAATGTTTTACAATCAGAAAACATCTGAAACTTGTTAGTGGTGATGAAGTGCCCCTCGAAGTAAAACAAAATAATAAATTTTGGAAAATACAACCTATTCTTGAATGTTTACGGAATGGTTGGAGATTGAACCCCAGGCCCACTAACGTTTCTGTTGATGAACAGACGATTCCATTTCTGGGTCAAAATCCAGCAAGACAAGTCATAAAATCGAAAGCTAACCCATGTGGGCTAAGGAATTTTGTACTGGCTGCAACTAATGGCATTTCTTTAGATTTCTTCTTTTACCAAGGGAAAGGTGATTCTAGAGTGACTGACACTCAATATGAAAATTTGGATGTAGGTGGAAAAGCTATTATAAAACTGACAGTCACTCTTGATCCTGGAGCGACTATATACATGGATCGTTGTTTCACATCAGAGTCACTTTTACACAAATTGCACAGTGAAGCTGAGTGTCAAGCAACCGGAACATTACAGAACTCTAGAATTGCAAAAACTTCCGAACTATAATTGGACAAGGATATGAAGAAAAGTGGTAGGGGATCCATTTATCAGTCAGCGAGAAGTGATGGCCAAGTCTGTGTAGTGAAGTGCTTCGGTAGCCCCCCCTGTTATCTTCATGTCAAGTAGAGAAGGAGTAAATCCAGTTGATAAATGTCGCCGCTGGTGCAGGAAAGAAAAAAAGTACATTCAAGTGGACCGTCCCGTAATTTTAAGCACCTACAATTCAAATATGGGAGGTGTTGACTTTCTCGACAGGTTGATCAGCTATTACAGAATTAGTGCCAGAAGTAAGAAGTGGACTGTAAGTGTGATTATGCACTTCATTGGTTTCGCTGTTTGTGCTTCATGGCTGGAATACAGACGTGATCAAGCTGTCTTGGCTACACTGAAGAATGACGTTCTAGACTACCTCCAGTTCAGAGAAAAGTATGAGGAATATCTACGGCGTACAGGTGAACCTGAAGTGAGGTCTGATAATGATCCTGAATTCGAAACTCCAGCACCAAAGCGTTCAAAATCTAATAGTTGATCACCCTTCTGATGCCCTTCAAACCATCAATGTTCTACGTCTACCAGAATTTCCTCAACCAGTTACCAAAAATCACTGCCGATGTCCAGGGTGTTAGCTAGTAAGTCACGCATAAGGTGTTCCACCTGCAAAGTTTTCCTCTGCCTGCAAGATACTCGCCACTGCTTCAAGCTTTATCATTAGTGTGAAGACTAAATGAATTAAATTTGTCGTCAGAAATAAATGATTATGATAGACCTTCTGCAGTCCGAATTTTTTTCTAATCTACTGTTCTTTTGTTCAGTAGATATACCTAGGTACAATTTTGTAACAGTAAAATGTATTTTTTAGTAATTTAAATAAATAATGCATCGATAAAACTAAAAATAATGTTCTTAATGAAATATGATATGTGGAACTTCATTACACCTTGAGACCTAACGTCCCCTGGGGGGATATCCCTTTGTAGGACTAGAAGCAATGAATGATTTTTTTAAAATATTTTTCTTATGTTTCTAGTATCACTATTAAGCAAATTATGGAAGAAAATATAAAAAATTTAAATAGAAATTTTCCCATGACTGAGGAGGCTAAATCAAAACATAGTCCTACTCAAATTATTACATTATCCTAATGTGTTATTTCTGGAAGAATGTCCTCACTAAACGAGTGCTTCTACATTTCATAAGCTTCAGATAGAAATTTTTGGTGATCGAACAATTTTGTGACGTGCCCAAGTAGCTTTGTTTAAGTTTATAGTGTCGATTTATGACACAGACTTTGTTCTTTTAATGGAACTATACACCATTTTTTTTAGGGGAATGCAAAGGACCAACTGGGAGGACTTCAACAACGTAACATACGTGGAACTTTATCAAAAAGTAACAAGATAACAGCGCCTCAAACCTTAATCGAATTTGTTGAACCCTTAACCCGTTGGCCGGCCGCTGGTGGCCGAGCGTTTCTAGGCGCTACAGTCTGGAACTGCGCGACGCGCGACCGCTACGGTCGCAGGTTCGAATCCTGCCTCGGGCATGGATGTGTGTGTTGTCCTTAGGTTAAATAGGTTTAAGTAGTTCTAAGCTCTAGGGGACTTACGACCTCAGCAGTTGAGTCCCATAGTGCTCAGCGCCATTTTTAAACCTTAACCCGTTGTTTTCTTTACATTCCTTTATTTCGTAACAACATCCAATCATGGTTATTAATTCAAGACGAGTCCATATTTCTGAAGCAAATTGTTTAGTACACGTTCATTTTATTCACTGATACTCCACGTTTTCAACTGCAGAGTTGATGGCTCGATGTTGATTACTCAATTACTCTGTAGTCCATTTCTTGCCACACTTGCTAAGCAAGTTCTTAACATCTCTTTTAACACCTGTAGTTTTTGACGTTACAGCAATCTCATGGTGGCTCTCTCCCTCCACTAAATCAAATTAATGTAAAAGGACCGATCTGTTGCTCACCAGGAAATGTTAGAGGGTGTGCTGGAAAGTAATGCCTCCCAATTTTGTGTGTGGAAACTCTTTAAGCCTTTTAATAAAACAAACATTATTAATATTCTACATTTTTATTCTTCATGTCTACGTATCTGCAGCCGTCCGCCGCCAGACGGCCCCGAACTGTAGCGTGTAACATGGCGGTGCGTAATGTAACTATGTTGGTGTGGAAGAAACAGCTGGCTGTAAGCTAGTTTCGAATTCGAAGAGTTCGTTAACTCATGCAGCATCCTCTCCTCCAGCATGAAAACGCCAGACGACATACGAGCGCTCTGCAATATCGATCATCCTCCTTTCACTCCCTACTTGGCCCCATCCAATTTTCACGCGTTTCCAAAACTTAAAGAACGCCTTCGAGACTTTGATGGGGACGAGGAGGTGCAAGGAGAGGTGAGGGTTTCGCTCCGTCAGCAAAGTCTCACATTCTACAATGACTATATCGACCAGCTGGTCTCTCGTTGGGAGAAATGTGTTCGTCGCCAGTGTGACCATGTTGAGAAATAAATATGTAAGCATCAAGAATAAATATGTACATTGTCAATTCTGTTAGTTTTATTTTTAAAAAAGCTTCAAGAGTTTTCACAAACATTTAGGAGATATTTCTTTTCAACACGTCCTCGTACGTCTGTTGTCCAATTAACAGATCAACATCGTGTAAAAGACATTTAGAACAATCCCACAGGAATCCCTGACCCTGATACCAGTCAATCATTTGAATCCATAAGGGGTGCGCGTGCGTGCGTGCGCGTGCGTGGTTACGAATGTGTTAAGTCACATAAAATACTGGATAAGGTAAAAGACAATCGTACTTAAAATTACATTCTCTCTCTCTCTCTCTCTCTCTCTCTCTCTCTCTCTCTCTCTCTCTCTCTCTCTCTCTCTCTCCCTCCCTCCCTCCCAGTCTCTCTGACGTTCAACTGTATTAACCATACTATCACGCATCCATTAAAATATTGCGAATTGCGTCAAATGCTGTGCAAAGTACTATTAAAATACGGATAACGGAATGAAAAGGATAAAATATTTACAAAGGGAGATGTGGCTGACTGATCTTCTGCAGTTAGTATGGATGAGCC
The DNA here is from genome assembly GCF_023864345.2 of Schistocerca serialis cubense. Taxonomy (NCBI): domain Eukaryota; kingdom Metazoa; phylum Arthropoda; class Insecta; order Orthoptera; family Acrididae; genus Schistocerca; species Schistocerca serialis. The sequence continues at coordinate 856,993,472 of NC_064640.1, read as the reverse complement.
AGCCACCTTGACAATAACACGTTAATAACTCCTCTCTAATATTTTACAGAGGAAGTTGGAAATCTGACAAAATCTTTAAAGTCTTACCACATTCATTTCATTGTTAGCTAAAATAGAGGGCAAATCTACAGGTAAATGACTACCCTCTTGTCTGAACATGAAACACTGTCTATCGAAATATGGCGTGCTGAGATCTGTGCGCCACAGGCACCACACATGGCAGGGTCCACTTGCTGGAGCAAAAAGCTATACTTCATAGGGATGTATCCAACACAAAGTGTGCCCGGAAAGAAGTACTCCATGTCCGGGTTATTTACTTTACTAATCACAGCTTATTGTCCGTCAAATACAGCTACTCTTCTTCCTATTGACAACTCAGCAGCGAGTAGACAGTATGTTAGGGGATGTTACACTGAACTATCCGAATACCATTATACGCTTCCTTGGCTTCTATCCTTATTAATTCGATCCCTAATTCCCCTCCGCCCTGGTACCCAGCAAAATGACTACTCCTTCCCCATCCGTTGTGGATGAAGAAAGGTGTCCTGGATTTTCTAGACCACTTTATCCTCTTAGTGCAAGCTTTACAGAGAGAGCAGGGCACTCAGGAAGTCGGGGCAGAACAGAAATTTAACAGTATCAACACATCTAATCTGCTCTAGTGTACTCAAGATTGTATATAATTCTGTGTAGTAGACGGATCTTGAAGATTCGATCAGTGAAATCTGCAGAGCAGCTGAGGGAATCCCACTGCTCAGACGCATCTACAGCATGTTCCGAAATTCCCGTTACAAACTTTTAGGACTTTTAGAGGGAACTGAGAAGGTAATATTTTGAATTGGAATCCATGTCCGGAAACGTGCCGTTTTCGTGCTACAGCCGTTTGAAAACAACTTTGCTAGGTAGGTATGCAACAGGGTAGTCGTGGTGCGGGGTGCTTACTTCGGATTGGCTGGTGTAATTGACGTCTCTGACCTGGTTCGAGTCTCATTCACGTGTCTGTGAGGGTTAGATCAACACGGTTGCGCAGGCATTTGCAGAATACATCGACATGATACTTCTGTATGGCGAAGCACACAGTAATGGAAGAGCTTCTCGTCGCTTTTATCAAGATCGTGGAGAACAACGTCCACCTCTATAGCATACAATTTTCGCCACCATTGCGCAACACCTTCGACAGAGGGGTACTTCACCATCAGCAGACGTCACTATGGTGCGCCAAGGAGACGCCTAACACCTGAAGTGGAGGAGGCCGTGCAGCATCACGTTGAAAAGAACCCGTCAACGAGTACACAAGCAATTTCTTTGGTTATTAATGAATACAGCTGTAAAACAAGTGATGTACTGGGTCACACCTAATAAATTACTTGTAAATGTAAAAGTGGTCGCGCTACCAACACGTTTTCTAATGGTTGTAGCACGAAAACGGTATGTTTTCGGACATGGGTTCCTATTCAAAATATTATGTACTCACTCCCCTCTACAGTCCTAAGGGTTGTAATGGGAATTTCCGAAACCCCTGTATGAATACAGCTATGAAAGTATAATTATGGTGCTGACCAAAAAAATTTCATAAGGGATTTTATTAAAAACATGCAGGAGTGCAGTTTCTCTTGTACCTCATTAAATATTAATGAATTCCGGGCCTCTTGAATAGCCTGGATGGCAGTCAGTTCCAACGTTGGTTTTGGGTAAATCAAATGACTATCACGTAGTTCACCTGTGTCTATTAGTCTCTCCTCATTCCCATAGCATAATGAAGCAGTTTACTTCCGATACTCTGCATAGTTTTCTCTGAAGTGTTCTGCCTCTACCAATCCTGAAGCAAGTGATTTACAAATGTGTCCAGCTACCATGTTCGACCTGTCTCTGCGAAATACGAAGGTTGGAATTTTAATAATGGCAAATATTTATTTACAGCTCGCACAAAAGAGATACATGTTTCAAAGTTTTACTGACCTTCAAAGTAGTCACCAACACTGTGTATAACCCGTTGCCAGCGATGTGGAAGTCGTAGGATACTCTTAGCAGTGCCAGTTGTGTTGACAGTTCGAGCGGCGCGGTCTATTGCACGAAGAATTTGTAGCAGTTCTGAAATGAATGCCGTCAAGTGTTTTCTTCAGTTTAGAAATCGAATTGAACTAAAGAGGGCTTCATTCAGGGGAGTGCAGTAGGTGGTATAGCACTTAGCAGCCCCGTCAGTCAAACAAAGCAATAACAGATTGCACTGTACGTGCTTGAAGATTGTCTAGCAAAGTGATGGTCAGGTCCTGCAGAAAGTGTCATAACTTCTGTCTCTAAGCTGGTGGTAGGTTATATTCCAAAACTGAATAGCACAGAGACAGAAGTGACGACACTTTCTGCAAACAGAGTGCACATCACCCTTCCTTCCCGACCAGCGAATTATTTGCCTGAGGGACTACATTTACACCCACTTTTCTTGTTATAACTTTGGATCAAGATCAGCCTAAGTCCAACCAGGTGAGGCGTTCCTTGTTGGTATAGTGTACCGTAAGCAACGATCAGCGCTTCGTAGCTGCTGTAAGGACAAATGGACACATTTGCTTTCTACCCAAGAGATACGTGAACGCAACACTGTGCACCATTTGCTCTCTGATAAGGACGTACCATTCAATGGAAGGTGCAGTGACATCAGGGTTCCCAGGCGATTCTAGAGATGCCAAATAATACATTCCAGATGCTCCAACGCTGCTGCAACAGAGGGTAGTAAGTAGAAGCCTGTCGACAGTGGCCAATACAGTTTCTAGTTGCCCTAACTGTTCTCCATTGCGTTCAACTGTACAACAACACAAAGGAGAAATGGGAGAGAAAGCTTGAAACACTTAGCGGTGAAGCTCAATAAGCGCAATACTGAACGAAGGTCAACAACCGCGGCGTAGTGATTTAGTGGTCACCGTGTTGGACTGTGTGGCGAAGGAGACCTGTTCAAATCTCACTCGTGGCAATTACTTTTTTTTCACAAAGTTATGAACTGCCCGTCCGGTCATTGAAATGTTTGTTCTATTTTTGTAGTCTTGTACACTACTGGCCATTAAAATTGCTACACCAAGAAGAAATCCAGATGATAAACGGGTATTCATTGGACAAATATATTATACTAGAACTGACATGTAATTACATTTTCACGCAATTTGGGTGCATAGATCCTGAGAAATCAGTACCCAGAACAACTGCCTTTGGCCCTACTAACGGCCTTGATATGCCTGGGCATTGAGTCAAACAGAGCTTGGATGGCGTGTACAGGTACAGCTGCCCATGCAGCTTCAACACGGTACCACTGTTCATCAAGAGTAGTGACTGGCGTATTGTGACGAGCCAGTGCTCGGCCACCATTGACCAGACGTTTTCAGTTGGTGAGAGATCTGGAGAATGTGCTGGCCAGGGCAGCAGTCGAACATTTTCTGTTTCCAGAAAGGTCCGTACAGGACCTGCAACATGCGGCCGTGCATTATCCTGCTGAAATGTAGGATTTCGCAGGGATCGAATGAAGGGTAGAGCCACGGGTCGTAACACATCTTAAATGTAACGTACACTGTTCAAAGTGCCTACAGGTCGAACAAGAGGTGACAGAGACGTGTAACCAATGGCACCCCATACCATCACGAAGGGTTATACACCAGTATGGCGATGACGAATACACGCTTCCAATGTGCGTTCAATGCGATGTCGCCAAACACGGATGCGACCATCATGATGCTGTAAACAGAACCTGGATTCATCCGAAAAAATGACGTTTGGCCATTCGTGAACCCAGGTTCGTCGTTGAGTACACTGTCTGTGATGCAGCGTCAAGGGTAACCGCAGCTATGGTCTCCGAGCTGATAGTCCATGCTGCTGCAAACCTCGTCGAACTGCTCGTGCAGATGGTTGTTGTCCTGCAAACGTCCCCATCTGTTGACTCAGGGATCCAGACATGGCTGCACGATCCGTTACAGCCATGTGGATAAGATGCCCGTCATCTCGACTGCTAGTGATACGAGGCAGTTGGGATCCAGCACGGCGTTCCGTATCACCCTCCTGAACCCACCGATTCCATATTCTGCTAACAGTCATTGGATCTCGACCAACGCGAGCAGCAATGTCGCGATACGATAAACCGCAATCGTGATAGGGTACAATCCGACCTTTATCAAAGTCGGAAACGTGATGGTACGCATTTCTCCTCCTTACACGAGGCATCACAACGAAGTTTCACCAGGCAACGCAGGTCAACTGCTGTTTGTGTATGAGAAATCGGTTGGAAACTTTCCTCATGTCAGCGCATTGTAGGTGTCGCCACCGGCGCCAACCTTGTGTGAGTGCTCCGAGAAGCTAATCATTTGCATATCACAGCATCTTCTTCCTGTCGGTAAAATTTCGCGTCTGTAGCACGTCATCTTCGTGGTGTAGCAATTTTAATGGCCAGTAGTGTAGTTGTCATACTATACATTGATTATAAAATATGAGTCATATGGTAAGAATACGTTACCATCGCAAGTAAATATCTTGACTAGTGAGAGCAGGCGAAATACTAGACAGACATCTCACAGAAATTAAAAAAACAAATACACGGGTGTGAACTAGGTAACAACAAAGGAATTCAAGAGTCGAAACTTTCAAAATGTAACGGAACGCAATTTCAGAACCGTTAATAACCTATGTTTTGACACCGCACAGAGAAACCGCGTGATTGTGAAACTTGCGTTCATTTGTTGCAGATTATGTGACAAACTATTATGTTTTCATCAATTCCTTCGGAATGATTGCATTCACATTCATTCGAACACGGCAAAGAGGCATATCTCACTCATTTATCAGGCGTAAAAATTAAATGTGTCGGTAAAAGATTCGTATCATGTGACAAGCGTACTGTCACTAACGCCGTGTAAGACACGCCAGATGTTTTTCCGGTGGAGAATTCGGATGACTTGTCGCCTTGTCACCAAACGTTTGTGGTCCCCATTCGAAAGCCACTTCCTTTCGGCTGCTACTAGAGTAGTTGTGCAGAATCAACTGTTATTGTAGGTCCCTTCCTTACTGTTGCAAACGGACGTTACACCACGACACAGACATAAATTTGAATACAGCGAAAAAAAAAAAAAGGCACAAGTGATATGTCAACATGGCTTGCCTACTTGACAGTCCAACACCGTGATCAATTATTCACAATGCCGTTGCTATTATAGACTGCTCCATATTCCACTTCTTGTCCTTGGACCGTTCACTGTTTCTATTTTTTTCCCACAGTTCAGTATGCCTTCTTCCTATTTTCATGCTTGATCTCTGTTCAGGTTTTGAAGGGCTGGCCACTGGGTCCTCTTACTACATAATCTGAGGGGGGTTGCGATGGGCAGTTTCCCTTGTTAGAACCGCGACAAGAAACTACCGATTAGCAAATAGTCACGGGTTCTACATCCATCACTAATGTGAAATGCTACTGTTTTATGAAGAGATAGTCTTGGTTGCAAAGTTATTTTGCTTATAAATAACGCGTTTCGCCTGGTTATGGCTTCTCCACATTTTGTTAAACAAAAGAAAATGCAAGGATGTAATTATATAAAATTACAAGTTAAGGATCATGGTTCTAAGCAGCACTAAACTTTAAAAAATTTACAAATTTTTGGAAAAAAACACTCATGAAAGACTATGAAAGCAATGCATATCACCGGCTGGTAGAGTGGTTAGCCAAACCGATGGTAACAACCATCTAAAGGAAGAACCATCGAACAGGATACACTGGAACAAAACCAAGTGTATAAACTTAAAAGAATAAAGACCGGCGATAAATGTATGAAGGCAAATATAGAAAGTAGGGAGGGGTCACAGATGAATGAAGTGATGGAAATTACTTGAAATAGTCACAGCCACCAGGTAAAGCGCAGCGCTGAGCCGCACGTACCTCGAGTGAATCTGGAGAGCAGGTGAGTAAACCGAAGAAACTAGATTGCAGAAGAAAACAATGTTGTCTGCGATAGCAGGGCAGTATGTGAACAGAAGGTGCTAGTGTCGGTAAAAGTTAACTAATCTTACGGACATGTCCTAAAGAACAGGCACCAGACATATTCATATAAATGATTCGCCTCGATGGGATATGAATCCACCACCTTCAGTGCGGATGTACAGTTACGTTTGACCTCGGGATCTCAAAGTATCAGGCATGGACATGGACGGAGACTGCGAATAGATGGCGCTAAGTGGGAATGTGAATGAACGTGACCGGGTGGTGCAGTGTCTAACAACCCTACCACAACAAAGGTCAAAAATTTAATAATGATTGTGGTGTTGCTCACGCTGCTAAATACTGCATTTTCGGGCAACAACAAAGTTATTATGTGGCAGGTGTCATTAGAGCACAGTTAATAAAGTCATTTCATGTAATAATGAATAAACTAGGCACTCATCTTTTCGAGTTTCCCACGCTGGTCTCTTTGTAAAATCATGGCTCAATCGTTGAAAATCTAGGTGGTGGTGATTCCAAGCTCGGATGCAAAGAGGCCTAGGTTTCATTCTGCTATATTCAAAAGTTTTATAGATGTGCTTCACAAACCATTCTTGAAGATTAAACCTTTGAAAGTTAGCACAATGGTGATGTAAAAAAGTAATCAGTACTCCGAATTCAAGTTACACTTCTTTTTTATTACTTTTGTTGCAATGGCACGTAACACACAAAACATCACTTTACAATACAAAACCTACTTGAAAACATCTTCCTCACGTTTTATAAGCTATCTACAATATGCGTCTTTCCAACATCACGTCCAAGACTTGACTCTCTTAAGGTCCGACCCTCTAACTAACTAATAATCGCTTACGCGCCCAAAAGTCACGAGTTACAAGTACATCAAAGATCATAGTGACAAAAGATCATAGTGACAAAGGAAAGAATACACATAAGAATAATATCATTGCGACATAAACATATCGATGTATCAAAGTACCTCTACATTAATGAAATCAAATCTGAATGTTGTCTCCGAAATATGTTAACTACTTCACAGAAACACACTAGAATATAGCTGGTATCGAGAGGTTCAGGTGAGGTGCCGTAATGGTCATGTAATTCAAGTACCATTACAAGTGGTTAACGCAAATGAATAGTAAGCAGGAGATCTCGAGTTCGAATCCCGGTCCGACACACATATTCACTCGTCACCCCTGATTCAGCACAAAGTCCCGATGCAGCTGACATCAATAGTCCCTTTCCTTTTTCCCCCTCCATCTTCGGTTTACATAATATGTATCACAGCTGCGGATTCCGCGTGGTGTCTGTTCTTTCGAACACGTCCGAAAGAACAGATGCCACTTGTTCATGTACTTATGTAATCAAGGCTTAAGACTATAAAAAGTAGCTACAGGAAATAAGTGAAAGTTATTAGGTAGCACCTTAATTGACAATATATGATAGCACACAGGATAAAAATTGAAAATGTCGAAAATCAAAAGACCATAAGGAGTAAGAAATACTGTGAACTCTAATGTTGCCATAAAAACAAAGGATCCAAAAAGGTTACAAATGGGTGTACATAAACTATAACCAAAGTAGATGTATGCGTGAACTGCAAACCGACGACGATAAATTGGGCTAAAGATCTCACAGTACACGATGGAGACGATGCGCCATGTAAGGCTCCCTTCCCCAATTGGCTCGCTCTCCAGAAAAATTTGGAAGAATGGAGGTCAGACCCTACAGGGGACCATCACATGAAGACCGAAACGTGTGAGACTCCTTTTAGTCGCCTCTTACGTCAGGCAGGAATATCTCGGGCCTATTCTAACCTCCGGACCTGCACGGGGGTTAAGTGTCCGAGTCCGCTACGGAATGACAGTTACTTTAGTTCATCACTTGCATTATTAAACATCGCCTCATAATATGACTTATAGATAAAAAGAGACGTAAAAAAATACTCAGGCGCTGCGAAGACGTATCTAAGGAAATGCGGCTATGTAACAATGACGGAGCAATAATTTATGCACTGGCAGCAAGCACTTTCGAAAATCAGCATGAAACTTCTCATCTTACTGAAAAGCGTTATTCAGCAGAAATGCGTTTGCGTAGCAAATCGCGTTTGTCTTTGCTCTAGAAATGATTATCCCGAATTATCGTCGATATAGTCATGTGTAATGTTACCAAGTGCTTATTATCAGATCCTCAAATCTCTCTCTCCTACTTTTCACTGAGGGAAACCGGGTACTATCGAACAGTGGATTGTATCCGATACGAGCTGTTTCTAAATTCTAACGCTAGTGGCAGCACTGAAGTTTGAATTACGAACGAAAAAGCATGCTCACGCGATTGTGAATCGAAACAACAGTACGTTTCGGAGTGGTAAAAGGTTAGCTGTTTCTAGTGACCTTTCCAATACATGAACTTAACTTTAATGTTGTGTTGTGTTGTGTTTAAAAGTAACAAAATTAAATTTTTACTGCATCTTTAGATCCAATGGATTTTATTCTCTACATTGTATTCTGTGACAATGTCTAGTGCTAGGAATAAAGAGAATGTTCAGCTATCACTGCGTTACTTTTGGATTGTATCGGAAAAAGCAGTTTCGAGTTGTACCGAGCAAAACAGATACCGTAAAAACTTAAATGTTTATATTTGTGTTTCTTTAATAGCCAAAGGTGGAGAAGTGACGACATAAGTGAGATAGACCATGAACATAACATGACGACAGATGAAGGAAAAATTCAGATGTCTTGAAATAACCATCAGGAAGTAGATTCACTCAGTTCCAAGAAGTAAATTAGATGACAAACTTCCAACTTCACAGGAAAACAAGGAGATGACGATAAAATCTAGTTCAGGAAATGAGTTTTTTTCCGAGAACATTCAGTGACGAACATGAAACATTATTGTCCAATCAATGAAACGTTCGAAGACTGGATTCAACACCACATTTGTGAGGTTCAGCCCATGAGAATTGACCCCGTGTAGAACTGCGCAGTCCTTACTATACGTGTTATATTTCACTAAAGGTTAAACTAATGCTTTGATCTTGGCCTATTCCGTTCAAAACCTTAACCCAAAGACTTTATTAAGAATGTTTGCTTATTTGAATCAACTTTCTCCTGACGTACATACATACGTAGTATTATGATGTATAACTTTTACTTACTTTAAGTTTAGTGTTTATAATTATTTATGGGCTGATAATTTTTTTTTGTAACGGAACTGTTCTTTTTACTTTACAGTTTAATGTCCAGTAATATCTTCTAAAAATTTAACTGATCAAAATGCGAAGAATGGGGAAAAAATATGAAAGAAATAATTGAGCATATATTCTTAAGATAACGATTTTCATAAATGTATTAACTAACGTAGCATAGTACTGTTTATTGTGAAGGATGTTCCGATACAACCTTCAGAAAAAATTGTAATTTTTAAAAACGTTGTGTGTCCAATACTACATGACCTTCCCCTATCTCGTCGATATAGTGATCATCAGTGACAGAAGCTAATTCATATAGAGAACCTATGATGAAATTAAAATGAAATATTTGAAGATTAATTACAGAATGGCTGTTCTGAGTGATTGCAACGAGCTTCCATCACTCCTACAAACAGTTCTGTTCAGCATTGTGAACAGGTAACATATGCGAAGGCTCCAAACAAGTATTTATGGAAAGTCAGTTGTTTACAGCTGAAAACTATTTTCTAAGACACAGACGTAACTGGTTTAGTGTAATTAGTACAACATTAACGTGACAGACCTGAAGATATAAACACTACGATTGCCCAGGTGAATGGTGATCTCTCTTCAGTGGTAATATGGGCGGAAAACCTGGGGCTTGAAATAGATGCAAAAAAAGTCGCAAATAATCGTTGTACCCCATCAGAAATTAATAAGACCAGAATTCCGCGAACATTTGCCTCTCATTCAACTTGACGACACCCCATATTATATAAGTAAGCGCTGAAGTACTTGGGTGTAATTTTGGATGAGCACTCAAACTGGGCAGAGAATACTGTCGTCATATTCCAGGAGACTTCCGCTTGCCTCTATACTTTCAAAAGGTTTCAGAACATATTTCTACAGGATGTGAAAGGCAGACTCGTGCAATTACACGTTCTACCGAACCTCTACCATTGTAATGTAATTCACCATGGTATAATTAGTTGAAACAGAAGATGGTTAGAGTTAACAATGAACGCTTTACATCTGCAACATTCGTCGATATGACCATGTCGGCGCTTCATATACCCAGTTAGGGGCTTTACGACCAGACAAGTTACGGGACTGCCACCGGCTACTCAGTGCGCAAGCACCCCAGTACCTTGCTGCAGAAATTAAACATCTTTCGTGCAGCCATAATAGAAAGAAGATCTCGCCTATCCTGAATCCTATCTGTGCCGATTGATAATATAAAAACGTTGGTAAACTCCTTCCCTGTCGTTGCTGTCCGCCTCTGGAACAAGCTGCCCTGCACTTTTCGCAAAGTCCTTGAAATTTCTCCTGTCATCCTCATAGCGCTTCCCCAAAATCTACTTTTATGGCCAACTTCCCCCCTGTCAAAAAGCAAAGCCATTGCTTCTATATTCTCCCAGTCATGCTTCTGTTCCTTTTTCTTTGCTTATGAGTCACTCCACGATCTCCTCCCTTATATTCAACTGTATGTTACGTTCACCTTTACCTTCCTCGTTCATCGTTTTCTCCATGACCATCGCTGCTAGCACGCATAATTGAAAACCTAACTTATTGTAATCTCTAATTATTATATTTACCAAGTACGAATATAAAATGTGTGTTTGTTTTTCTTACCTGTAACACTGTAATTTTTATTTTTCTAAATCTAGTATAACATGCTTACTGTAATACAAAATGGTTCAAATGGCTCTGAGCACTATGGGACTTAACATCTTAGGTCATCAGTCCCCTAGAACTTAGAACTACTTAAACCTAACTAACCTACGGACATCACACACATCTATGCCCGAGGCAGGATTCGAACCTGCGACCGTAGCAGTCCCGCGGTTCCGGACTGCAGCGCCTAGAACCGCACGGCCACCGCGGCTGGCTACTGTAATACACTGAAGCCCCAAAGAAACTGGTATAGGCATGCGTATTCAAATACTGAGATATGTAAACAGGCAGAATACGCCACTGCGGTCGGCAACGCCTATGTAAGATGACAACTGCCTGGCGCAGTCGTTAGATCGGATACTGCTGCTACAATGGCAAGTTATCAAGATTTAAGTGAGTTTGAACGTTGTGTTACAGACTGCGCATGAGCGATGGTACACAGTACCATTGAGGTAGCGATGAAGTGGGGGGGGGGGGGGGGGATTTACCTGTAAGACCATTTCACGCGTGTACCGTGAATATCAGGAATTCGGTAAAACATCAAATCTTCGACATCGCTGCTGCCGGAAAAAGATCCGGCAAGAACGGGATCAACGGCGACTGAGGGGAAGCGTTCAACGTGACAGAAGTGCAACCCTTCCACAAGTTGCTCCAGATTTCAATGTTGGGCCATTAACAAGTGTCAGTGTGCGAACCATTCAACGAAACATCATCGATACGGGCTTCCGGAGCTGAAGGCTCACTCTTGCACCCTTGATGACTGCACGACACAGAGCTTTACTCCTCGCCTGAGCCTGTCAACACAAACATTGGACTGTTGACGACTGGAAACATATTGCCTGGTCGGACGAGTCTCGTTTGAAATTGTATCGAGCGGATAAATATGTACGGGTATGGAGACAACCTCATGAATCCATGGACCTGCATGTCAGCAGGGGTCTGTTCAAGCTGGTGGAGGCTCTGTAATGGTGTGGGCCATGTGCATTTAGAGTGATATGGGACCCTTGATACGTCTAGATACGACTCTGACAGGTGACACGTACCTAAGCGTCCTGGCTGATCACCTGCATTAACTCCATTGCGCATTCCGACGGACTTGGGCAATTCCAGCAGGACAATGTGACATCGCATACGTCCAGAATTGCTACAGTGTGTCTCCAGGAATACTCTTGTGACTTTAAACACTTCCGCTGGCCACCGGACTCCCCAGACATGAACATCATTGAACATAGCTGGGATGCATTGCAACGTGCTGTTCAGAAGAGATCTCCACCCCCTCGTGCTCTTACGGATGTGTGGACAGCCCTGCAGGATTCATGATGCCAATACCCTCCAGCACTACTTCAGCCACTAGTCGACACCCTACCACGTCGTGTTGCGGCACTTCTGCATGCTCGCGGAGGCCCTACGCGATATTAGGCAGGTGTACCAGTATCTTTGGCTCTTCAGTGTGTACGCAATGTAAAATGTGTAGAACGCCTGGTTAGGTGTATGAGAAGGCCTGATGGCCCTAATCTTGACAGGTAAAATAAATCAATAAATACATCAAGAAAATTTTCCCCCAAATCGTAAGTTCTAATCGCTATGTGAATGATATACTGCAGCCATTCTACGCACACCTATGGATATATTATGTAGGGAAAGCAAGAGCACACGCCATTAATATGATGATAGTTTTATGAGATATTTTTGATGATAGTCTACTGACTTGTAATGCCACGAGTACGTGTACCCATCCAAGGCCTCAAAAAAAATATAATCAACAATCAAGCATTCTATTTGCAGAATCAGGAGTCTCTGGTAATAAATAACCCACCGGTATACTCAGTTTTTGCTATTTATTTTATTTCAAGTTTCTTAAGTTGCGGTTTAACATATTAACAAAAAAATTCCAAGAGAAAAAGAAACATTAT